>NW_019740674.1:542383-596063 GCF_002891405.2 Cryptotermes secundus | reverse complement strand
TGTTTTTATTAGTTATCTTAAAAACCAGGACGATGGATAAAGTCCAAAAACCCAATATATCAGTGTGTTATACACCATCGTCAGAAACCTATAGTAACCACTAACATTAGGCATATTAAGAATATGAATTGTTGAACGTAGTTAACTAGAAACTCTTGAGCATGTTTATTTCACGACAGCGAAAATGAAGGCAGGATTTGTAACTTTTGTTTTATAATTGATTGAATTTTGGAACCTGAAATGCTCTTGATAATAGACACAGAGATCAAAAGTACTTGTACGCTTGGGTAGGAATAATTTTGACATTATAGGATTCTACAAAATGACATCACGATAATTCCATAACCGCCCCCTTGACACAATTACAGGAAATGTAATTAGCATTCAGAATATTGAATCACTGCGGAATCTGAAATTTGTCTAATTTCAAGGAAGGGAAGGTTCGTTACCATATCTCAATGTATTTCCAGTATTTTCTGCATCTAAGCAGGCTGTGCATAACACTTACAGATGGTGTCAGCTTTTGAGATTCATAACACGAACACACAGAATTACTCAGTAAAAATATTAGCCTAATGTCACGTGCTTCAGTGACTGAGACGCGGGTTTGCATTGGTGCTGATCTCTCTTTCTAAGGGGCCCAACTGAGTAGGTGTCTTCTCCCCTCACCTGAGGACGGAAATAGATCCAATTTCCGAAACGTCGTGTTTTTTCTGCACTACCGGACGATGGAAAAAAGTAAAAAACCCAGTAATTCTGTGTGTTATACACCATCGTCAGAATCCTTTAGAACCAATACCACATATAGCTCAACCATATTCATAGTACAATGAATCGCATTTTCACAGTTCTTCAGAGAATCATTAGTACATGACATGCAGCACTTTGTTTTTTAAAATAAATATACTAGTTTAAGCTGGAAACGAATTTTTGGCTCGGGGTCAAAAATGTGAACACCGCTCGGCATAAATCTATCTCTTTAGAAAAAAACTGACATGATTAATGGGGAACTTATTGACAACATTCGAAGTGTGTAGTCACAGAAAGTAATGATTCAACGACTAGTATCGTGCCAAGAAATCAGGAGAACTAGACAAGATCTCAAGACTTCCGGAAACGTACTAGCTGTTTTTGAGGGCTCCCTCAACAGATCTCGAATGTTCTATACTTACAGTGCTTCCTTGACCTCGTAATTTTTCGTTCGAGTGGTCCTAAAGATCTTAAAACAAAGCATAAAAAATAGTGACGGCTGTGAGATAATTCTCACGTCTAAATTACGAGATAGTACACTGAATTCAGAGAGCGGATGATGGCTGCCGCGCGTCAGTTCTTCGCAACCCTCTGGCAGCAACATCACAAACTTCCAACATCGCATTACCGAATCTCGCCCCTGGACTCGATCCTGAACACTTACACCATCGCCCATCCCCCCAACCTCTTTCCCAGGCCAATTTTAATACATCCAAAGTTGCCTCTTCTCTAGAGACTTCCTAATAAATATTTTGTATGCATTTATTTTTCTCCCATGCGTGTTATTTTTCTTGTCAATCACATTCTTCTCTGGTTGATAGCAGTAATTATACTAACTGCAGTGTTAAGTGTGTTGTTACTAGACCTCGTGTCATGGGAAGCCCTTTGACTGTGGAAGTGATAGCATCGGCGTGTGGAGTGTAACTGCGAATGCATTGAACAAGTAGTCGCGGAGAGCCGATAAGGAGTGGTCCTCAGCCTTGGATTATAGTTGGAGTGCTAATAATCTCCCATAGTAAATAAAGTAATATGTTGTAAAATATTATGAAATTCTTATCCAAACACAGTTCATAGTAAACATTACATTTTTAGTATTCACAGTGGTGTAACAAGAAACCGTGAGGCCACAACGTTACTGAGAACTCAGACTATAGCATAGGCCCGTTTATTCTCGAACGATAATGGGAATTGTTTAAATTTAGCGTCGAAGGTGATGCAGTAGGAAAGAAAATTGTTGTAACGCACATAAAATTTAGACGCTTCACGTTTCCGAGCGAAGATATGCCAAGTTTAGTTCCAAGTTTCGTTCAGGCCAACAGCCTGTGCGGGTCATTGCGGCCGGTTAGCAGTGTGCTCGTTCAAACATTCGAAATGCAACTTAACGCACAGTGAAGTCGTAATGTAACCAGATGCACGCTACAGAGTGAAAGAGCAGTAGTAGAATTATGCTGGAAATATCAGCTGTCAAGACCGCCTCTGTGGTCTAGTGGTCGGAGTACCTGGCTACAGATCTAATCGACCCAGGTTCGATTCCCGGCGCTACCAGATCTTCTGAGAAGTAGTGGGTCTGGAACGGGGTTCACTCAGCCTCGTGATGATAATTGAGGAGCTACTTCAAGGAAATAGCGGCTCCGGTATAGAAAACCGAGATTAACGGCCGTTGGGATCCGTTGCGCTGACTACGTGACACTCTGTCCGCAAAAGTCAACTTCGCCGTCAAGCGGCTGTCGCTCGGTCGGTATAGTTAGCTTGCGGACTAGAGGCCAGTTGTGTAGTTCATCTCATTCAGTTCAGTCTTTACCACGTACCCACTTGTGCTTGGCTTCGTACTGAGAAGTATAGTGTTCGAATGCCAGACCGGTTACCCTAGTGGGGGGTGAAGTCCAACTGGGTCCACTCGGCACGGCGGCTACTAAGTGGCCTATTGTACCTGCCCCGGGTGATTATGATGATGGACAATTTGGCGGAATGAAGATTGGCAAGGGGTACCCCGCCCCAGCGCCACTTTTGTCCACCAGAAATCCCACTTGACTAGACCCGGGATCGAACCCGGGCCGCCGCGGTGGGAAGCCAGCGACTAACCGCTTGAGCTATGGCGCTGCCTGCCGGTTACCCTAACGTAGTTTCCCGTGGTTCTTCCAAGTTCCTCCAGACAGAAAGAGGATATGCCTAATTGTTTACACAGGTAATTGCATTCTGTTCAATTGGTCATGTACAATTTTCCTGTAGGATCTCATTCGACGGTACCAGAAGTTGATGCAGTGTTCTAAAATAGCAGTCGTTTGTTACACAACTTTTCAGAAGCCTGCTTTGTGTGAAGTGTCTCGGCCCCTTGCAACACTTCTTCCATTGTTGCATGATGTCACAGCATACGTAACGCATTCCTCTGCTGTTTGTGTGTACAGGACATTACCTAACAACGGTTGTTTCTCTGCTTCCTCTGTTCTTGCTTTGAGCATACGCCACAATAGTATCCTCCCTTCTACTCCTAGGTCTCCCAAGGAGACTGTTCCCTTCAGCTTTCCCTTCCATCTTCTCGCTCTTGATCTGACAAACCGGATAAGAATCGATGAAGGGTTCACATACATAGCTCATGAGTTAGAATATCTTAATTATAGCAATAACGGATTTGTATCTTGAGCTATTGAAAGGACGACACAGAATTGAAAATAAATATTTTCTTTAACAACGAGGTCCCGCAATTCTATCTCGTTTGTGTCCTCTGTTTGTTTACATCCTAAACGTAATGAATAAACAAAACAATTTTTGTCCCTTCCTTGACGGGCATAAGGAAATTGACTTGTCAGTCAACCGATATTGCTTAAAAACAGACAAAGACTTGCTAGCCATATTTTATAGGCCTATAATTGTCGATATGTGGACTCGGGAATTTTATGAGACATGGTGATTACTGCGGCTCCGTTCCTAGCTCAGGACTATAAAAGTTTTGTGGGAAACCGTCTACACGAGGCATCAGGAGTTTGCTAGCAAGCAGCCGCCATATTGGTTTATTTTTATACGAATGGCCGCGGTCCTTCAGCCCGTTAAACGGTTTTCCTTGTTTCTCCTTGGTTAGTGGTTCATGGAGAACATCCAGCCATATACAGGCCTACATGGGGTCTCGGAAACTGGGACCTGACGTGTCTGCAACTTACATTTAAGGCATTTCTCTGTCAGATGTATACCGTAAGTCCCCTCTTAATGTTGCCTCAGTTAACGTTGTTTCATTAATACGCTGATATTATTCTCATTACCAGGCTTCACGTAACGTCCTGTTAACTCGTTATTACGTCGTTGTTTAGACGTTGTTACTGATACTGCGTCACAGCGGAGTCCCCGTTGTCGCAGGAAAACTGTCACGCAGAGAGTCTCGCTTGTGTTTCTGCTGAGTGAGGGGTCCTTGCCTGTCTTGTGAATGTATTGCTTCATACTAATGTCAAATTAACATTACTGTAGTTTATAATTGCATGCATTTATAGCCGGGGGCACTATACTACTACAAGCCGGAAGGGCGCGGGATCGAATCCCGATGAGGTCATTGAATTTTTTTTTTAAAATTTACCCTAATCCTTCCAGCCGCACTGTGGCCCTGGGGTCAACTCAGCCTCTAACAGAAATGAATACCAGGATTTTTTTTTCCTTGGCACTACAGCCCCAGTGGGCCTAGGCCTACCTCCATGAACTTCTCCGTTCCCTTCAGCTTTTTTCTCGATCTTACACATTCGGTAGGACTCCTTGGGCGGGTGATCATCTCGTCGCAAGGCCTCTACCTGTACACAAACACAGAAAAACGCACACACACAAACTAAACATCCATGCCCTGAGTGGGATTCGAACCCACGATCCCGGTTTCCAAGCGAGCGAAGCCAGTGCAAGCCTTAGACCACTCGGCTACCGTGACCGGCTGAGTACCAGGAATATTCTTAGAATATTCTTGGGGATAAAAGGCGGCCGGCGCGTAGGGCTGACAACCTTACCGCCATCTTTGAGCCGATTGTCTAGAAAATGTGGGAACCTCAACATCTCTCAACCCTATGGGCCTCCAAGGCCTGTTACAGGGATACCTTTGCTTATTTTATAACCAAGAATATACAAGTGTTCAAAATTCATTCGTGTTATCTACATTTTAATGCATGCTATGGAAGTGAAGAAAGGTTGAGGAATGTAATGTACTTATTTCACAGGTTTCGTATGGTAAAAATGGATCCGCTTGACGCCGTGTCACATAAGGTTCCGGTTTACACGAACATAATCACGATGCTAAAGTACAACTTACTCTACGTGTGCTGAGGTAGATCTACGTACCACGAAATGCGCCCATATTGAAGTTGTTTTGCTTCTACAACAAGTTCGTTTGTTGTCTATCTAGTTCGTTGACTTCTTCGCGATGTTTGGTAAGTTATTGTGATCGCTATTTTGTGGGCTAGTTGGATATGCAGCCAGTTAATTAGTTCCCATTTAGTTATAATGCATCGCGTGTCTTTCCCACATTTGCACTTCCACTTCAAGGCTTATCACCCTTATCTCTTCAGAGGCCGCTCCGTATATGACTGCGCCACCAGGCATAAGTCACAGTCTTCCAACATGAAACTCGCTTCTTGTACCCAGCACGACCACCTTGAGCTGGGCGCTCTGCAGGTCGAGCGAATGACGACCATGAGGTATTCCTAAACATCACTGGAGTTGTACGTGTTATTCTCAGCAGTTAGAGATTCATTCGTGGCCCTTATGGTTGAACTTCGCACAATAAGAGACAAGAATTGGAACCTGTGAATCTCCTCAATACTTCACGAAAACTTCTTTCCGAAATTTTATTTCCTCTATATCTTGAAATTCATTTATTGCAGAAACAAATTAGCCTATTTTAAAGATCTAGGATGTGGCACCGTCTTTTCTGGTAAATTTATAGAGGCGTTTCGGAGGAACATGCTTCCTTCATATTCAGTGTGGACTAAAGGGTCAAGCGTGGAAGACGTGGCCAGCTACGCATGCAGGGATAGTTATGGACTGAATCGAGACTCTGGGCGGACCAATAGGAGTAAGAAGAACGGTGAGAGTACACAAGAACTAATTTTCTATCTTGGAAATGGAGGCGAAATCTAGGTGAACCTACACCGTGAGAGTTTGAAATCGGAGTTTGTTTTATGTCATCCATTTTAGGCTTAACTGCTCTGAGCGAAATGAACGTCAGTATACGGACAGCAGAAGTAGGCAGTGGGAAGCCATATATTCTACTGCTGACAGAGCTAATGAATAAAAAATGGAAACACATCTTGCTACTGTGTTCCGTTTATACGTAGGTTCTGTATCCATGATATCAAGAAGAGGTGACATGTGAGACAGCGATTGTTTTCTGATGTACATATCTTAAGGCAATTACAGTCTAAAATTTCTTTTTCCGAGCGACACGCAAGTGCGCAGACACTCACACACAAATATATATGGGTTTAATTAAGTAATTAACCACCACGTCATGAAGACGTGTGGCAATGTCGAGATGTATGTGCCCAAACTAAATTTTGTTTAAAACTGTAAAACATGCGGACCGAAAGACATGGACACTTAATTTTATATTCGTTTTACGAATTATATATTTACGTTTTAACTACAAATAAAGTGGAAGTTTTCAATTCGTCTTGGGACGCGCTACAAATTACTGCGAAAGAACTGATAATTTATTCTCTTTGCGTCCTGTTTTTTNCCCCCCCCCCCCTTTTCTATTTCCTTATCCTCTTGTCTTCATTCTCTTTCCTATTTAATACGTTCATTCCTTATTCTTTTACATGTCCTCATTTCATCCCATTCTTACATTTATATTTTCTTCTTCTGTATCTCTCTTTCTCCCTTCTTCAGTTTTTCCTTTTCTTCTGATGTAGTGTTCCTTCCTTTCCTTCCTCCTGCCTTTTCCTATATTTATACTTTCTCTCTCTTGTTCTTTTCATGCTTTTTGCTCCCTCCATTCTTCCCGCCAACATCAGACTACTGTTGCGTAAGAAACTGCAGCAGTAAAGCTGTTCGCTGCGGCGCTTGGACCCACACCGTACTACGTCATCCAGGAACAGGAGCGGAGTGAAATGGCAGCCATCTGTCTGCATATCAGCTTACGTCGCTGCATTACGTATCGATTGTACTGTTATTGGTAGAATGGGAATGATTCTATGGTCGCAATGAATCTGGCGTGGTTCGGAAATCAGTAAATTAATGAAATGGGGCAGGCATTATTGAGTTGATTCTGGTCAGCATACAGAATGGTGCTCAGTGGCGGGGTTTGTGGCCCAAGGCCTCAGAGAGGGCAGACCGAGATGATTAACAAAACGAACCAAGCCTTACTTTCAAGGAGGAACATTAATTAGAAGAACAGTGAGACCTAGATCAAAAGAACTAATTAAAAAAACTGCTCTGTTTTAGGATAGTTCGACTAAAAATTCCGATCTTTAACGAAATTGTTTATTCAACAGATTTAGAAGTACATTTTCTTGTTCTTCTTCTGACTGGATGGATTAAGCTGTCTGACAAGTTCCCATTCAGAATTAATAATTAAATTATGAACCTTATACACAGTCGATAAGACTCCTTGGACGGGGGACCAGCCCTCTCATAAGGCCGCTATCTACACAGGACACAAACACTGAATAAAATCAGACAGACATCCTTGCTTCGACTCTGATTCGCACCCACGATCCCAGCGCTTGAGCGAACGAAGACATTTCGTGCCATAAGTCTCACTGCTCTCGCACTCTTCAGAGGTACATTTTATACAGGCATAAACAACTATCGGAACCCGGGGACGTTCGACTACAAGCCAGGCTCGGGGCAACTGGTAACCGGGTTACATTTTCACCACCCAGAGAGAGGTAGGTCCACTAACATCCACATCGCTTTTCACAAGATTTAATGATTGCTGCAAGTAATTAAAATAATTAAATTAAACATACAAATTCTGGAGGTGCCGACTTTCTTCTGGGGATGGGAGAGGGTTGTATTGTTAAGTCATACGTGGTAATATTTCCTTCGTAATGTTGGCTACGCCTTCTGGTCATGTCCAGTAGTGGCTGCAACATGTAAAGGCTTTATTTTATATTAAGTTGTTGCACTTGATGGTCCCTGATACTCTTTTCGATTGCCGAGATTCATCTGTATTTGGAAACAATCTGAGCAAGTAAGCATTTCGGCCGAGCAGGAACTACATGAGAGGAAACGTCACATTAAGCACCCGAAAATCGTCCATCTCAATTTTGGTCTTCCAACTCTACTGCACTCATCTGGTTTTAGGAGGGTGAGTTTTTTTTAATAGGATTATCGTCCAATATTTAGATAATATGCTCTGCCAACCGTGATCTTCCAATTTTTATGGTTTTAACAATATCTGGTCCAGAAAACAGTTCATATAATTCACTGTATACGCCAGAATCAGTTCTCATACACTGGGCCAAATATCCTTCGAAGCACGTTCCTTTCATAGGCCATCAAGTTCCCCCGTTACTCCAAGTTAACGTTCAACTCTCGCTCCCATAAATCAGTACAGGTTTCAGTAGTGTTTGGCACAATCTCAGTTTAGTGCTCGGTGTGAGAAAATTGGATATAAATTTTCCTTTAAATCCGTGCTAGCATTTATTAGCCAACATTATTATGTTCCTGAGCTCTTTAGCCATATCTTTATCATTTCTCATTATTGTTTGCAAATATTAAAATTATTGTACTATTTGAAAGTTGTAGCTTCCAATCTGTCTTAGATGATGTTATAGGTCTTTTGGTTACTTGCATAAGTTTCGTTTTTTCTTCATTTACTTTCAGTCTCAGTGTCTTCGCAGCATCTGAGGGTGCAAGGAATTCTTCCTTAACAGAGCTCACTGTCCGGCCACTATGTCACTATCATCAGCATAATGCATTTACTTATTACTTTGTTTCAAGTTCTGCATCCTTCTCTGAAAGCAAAACAAGAAACAAATTCCGTGGCTTGAGTCCACAAGCAAACTATACCGACAGAGCGACCGCCGCTTTCGGCGAAGTTAGTGGCCGCCTCTGTGGTCTAGTGGTCAGAGTTCCCGACTACAGATCCAGAGTTCCCGGGTTCAGTTCCCGGCGCTATCAGATTTTCTGATAAGTAATGGGTCTGGAACGTGGTCCACTTAGCCTCGTGAGGACAGTTGAGCTATTTCAAGGAAATAGCGGCTCCGGTCTAGAAAACTGAAATTAATGGCCGTGGGGATCCGTTGCGCTGACAACGCGACACCTTCTATCCGCTAAAATTGGCACCTTCCCTAAAGCAATGTTAAATAGTTGGCATGCTAAACTCTCTCCTTGTTGCAAACCTATTTGTTTTTCTAGGGAGTCTGGTAAAATATTTTCGAATTTTGCAGAGTTAGAATGAATAAGCTGTGCTATAACTTGGTGCTGATCGTTCTTAATGTGCAATATCAGTTATAACGGCGGTGGCGGATTTGAACGTGCAAACAGCAAGCCTCCGACACATGAAGTCGCAATTTGTAGTACATCCTGTAGTGGTGTTATGGTCAGAGCTGTACAGTGAGCCTCGCGTGACCCGTAAGCCTAGAACAAAGAGGCAGTTCCATCTTGCTTGAGCTATGGCTTCAAACAGAACCCTGCTATAGGTGCAGTTTTATGCTACAGTACCAACAGAAATTGTATTCATATTCTTATGTAACGTAGACAACAAGGAATAGTAGAATTCGGAAATGAAGTAGTGACGTTTAAATAAATATTTAGATTTTTTGTTTGTTATTTAACGACGCTCTCAGTATCGTGATTATAAAGCGTCGGTGATAGGATAATTAATGAATATAGAACAGATGGAATGAGAATTGGTAGGGGAAACTGAAATACTTTGAGGAAATCCACCCCGGTGTCACCGTGTCCACCAGAAATCCCACATTACTTGACCTGGGATAGAACCCGGTGCGTATCCCCTGAGCTATGGCACAGCCTCTTTGCTAATACATCAAAATATTATTATCATACAATTAAATTAAAGGAAGGGTAAATTTTTGGAAATCTTCAAAGTCAAATTTTCTCGAAGGAAGAAGAGTACAATGAACACACATCAACACATGATACACACTACCAAGAGAACGGCATACCCACTGGAGCACAGAGCAGCCGCAATACAAAAGATAAGGAAAACAAACATCTTATAACATCAAAATTAATAATAATAACGACGTATTTCAAAAGTACTATTAACAAAGTGTACAGTGCAGTGGATTTCTTAGTAATGTGTTGCCTGAAGATGATCCTGCGTGACCGAAACATGTAGCGCTTAAACACAGAATGTATGTATAGTATATATATTTTTTAATGATATTTTTAAACATTTTAACGAACTTCTAGTGAATTAAATGCGGATTAGTGTAGTCTAAATCTATATTGGTATTGTTGCCCTGTAGACGGAAGTAGACTACAAGTGATAATAGGTTTATTTTGTTTATTAATGTTTTTTGGTTTGTTGACGCTTGCCTTTTCTTCTTGTTTTTGGTTCCTGTTATTCGGTTCAGAATTACTTATCATCATTTGTCCCGTCTAAAACCACAAAGATTTATGGAACTATAATCTTTTCTTTTACTTCATATGAATACGAATAGTGTATTCTAGTGGCACTAACATAGTGTCTGTTAGTTACAGTCTCACGTGCAACACTATGTTCTATAAAATTTATTAACCTTAAAAGTTTAGTAGTCCATCACGACATGTTTCGACCAATGTGTTCATCCTCAGGTGTTAAAAGAAGACACTAAGCACAAAACACAACAAGAGAGAATACAACCCACCAATTCAAGTAAGTACAGAAATACGAAACAAGAAACTTCACTTACTTGAATTCTGATTGAAAATTTGCTCATGTTACAGACACGTATGCTCATCGAGAGGACCTATATATTTAACAACATAAGCAACAACAGAAGACAGCAGTTTCCTCGCCAAAAATTTTAACACCTGAAGATGACCACATTGGTCGAAACATGTAGTAATGGACTTTTAAACTTTCAAACTTTTAATGTTAATAAATTTTATAGAACATATTGTTGCACGTGAGACTATAACTAATCGACACTAAGTAAAAAGTGTAACAGGATGCTGCAATATAATATTGGCACTAACATAGGTTTCCTCCAAGTACTTCGACTTTCGCCTGTCGCTCACAGTTCCACCATTGCCCCGCTCATGCCACCTCACTTGAGAAGCAAGACAGTCCGATCAGCACCATATGACGTCTATGCGCAGCTCAGGCTTTTCCTCTGATGGAGAGACATGGCCGAACTAATGGCACGTAATGTTTCTTACTTCAGCTCTAACGTTGAAGTTGGCAGCACTGATGTTCGAAAACATTTTGTTACGATAATGTTGTTTTCCTCGTGACTGTAATAAACATTTTGGTGTCACGTTTCGTAGGATCTGAAGGGAAACGGAACGCTAAGAAAATTCTTGAATTTAAAACATTTTCTCCGTCTCTCATGAGGAACATTTAATTCCATTCAAATGATATGTTCCCATTGCTGCCAGTAACGAAATCTGAAACTATAGAACCAGACTATCGGATTGACGGTTCGCTAGACGCATCCGCTTTTCGGTGCAGCAAAAAAAAGTTGTATTACTTTCCTTGTATGCGTCCTCTTTTATCTGTGGGAACTGCCCACATCAAGCAAGTGTGACAACGCAACCTATTACGTAACCGTTTTCTATATATCCGACTCTAGGTTATATAAGAAGATACATTGAGTGGAAGCAGAAGTGCCAGTTCTTTGGCTGATTTTCTTTCAAATATTACACTACACAGTAACGAAGACCTTAAAGAAAGAATCACTGAAATTAAGAAATGAAAATATGGGCCAACTCGCATAATTAAACAAGAAGTTCTGGGAGGAACTAATCGCCTAATTTCCTTTGAAACGTCACGGATCGCACACAAACCTATGCGTCCAAAATTTTCTATTGCCGCATTTGTATTCCTTATCGCGTTAAAGTTTTTACCGAGCCGTTGTTTATCAACGGTAGGGATATACACAGGCACACAGACTGATGAGAGGGATCTAGAAGTATCGGCTCAGGTGCCATGATATACTTACTGAGTTTCGTAAAGATCAGTTAGGCTTTCAGAGACAACACGGTGATCGCAAAAACCTACTTTAATTTTTTTTCCAAAAATAATGAAAGGACGCTAAAAATAAGACAGAATGGGGACTGAAACAGAATCCAAAACAAAACTTGCATATCGCCTTAGCAGCAGTGGATTCAGTATACTTGTATATTGGCAAGAGTATTGAGTAAGTTTCATAATACCTTAGAATATCTCTCGTCTATCCTCTGTGTGAAACATGCAACTGACAGAAGAGTTGCATTTCATAAAGTCTAGGTCTATATTAGATTTAAAAACTCTCATATATATGAACTTTTCTCGGAAGAAATTTGTGCATATTGGTACGTATTGTCACGTGTATGGGTGACTAAAGACGGCGGTCGGATTGGTAATATGATTTATTGGATACTTACAGGTCTTTACTACAAATACGAGTAATTATTTCACTATTGCTGATTTACGCAATTTACAATCACTCCACACTAATCTTCTCAGTCTGCTTGCACTAGCCCTCACGAATTTATAACACAGGAACTATGAAAGTCTCACTAAATCACACACTTCCGATATCATTGTGCTACAGCACACACAAAGTCTTCAAAACACACGTTAAAACTTCACTGGCAGACTACTAATTCTTCTTCAACTACAAACTTCCCGTGGCTGTCTCCTACTGAGAGTTGACTCGTCCTTGAACCAAAGAATTGTGTCACTTATACAGACGAGGAGCGGACACGCATCGCAGGAAATACATGTCACGTGACCACCACCCACCGCTGCGTGACGTCACCGCGAACACGGAAAACACAGCCTCCTCTATTTTGCTATTTGACCGTTGCCTGGCAACACGTTGACCAAATCCGTTACAGTACGAAGTTGTGACGTTCGTAGATCAGAAACTAGACCTCGTTTCCAGAGAGAGACAAGGATTTTTCACACCAAAAGTAGGTTCATAGAGATTCTGGAGTACAACAAGTCATTTATTAAATTGTTACTGGGGACCTCTTTCGCAGAGGTAAAGCGGCCGAAGCGTTATGCAGACCGCTCACCTTCATCTATTTCCGAGGTGTAGAATGAATGCAGCCAATCTTCGCGCCTTCTGTCCGGCTTTATTCATATAGGCAATTTTATTTTCACTTCGTTAGTCAAGATATACTAACCAGATTCCTGTCAGGTTTTGGCCGTTTATTTTGCAACTGTGAGACGAAACAAGATTCCAGAATCTCCGTAAAAAACGCTTTCTAACTTATTCAGAAAATTTCACCAAAAAGGCGAAATGGTTTTGAATGGTGTATCCGCAACTGTCACTTAATGCTTGCGTTCATCTTCATGCTACATTCCCTGCCTTATCTTTGTTGTAACATAACAACACAGCGCGGCCCGAACAACAGAACGACACTAAAGAGCGCTATTCGTCAAACAACGGAACCACGACGCGGTAGACACTCAACTTCCTTTAAAGAGAGGAGGTACACAGGACACGAACTGAATTGGTTCTAGATTTTAACAAAGTATCCTAAACTACATTTGTAAATAAACTAACTGTAATAATTTGGCCGCGCCATAGCTCAGGCGGTTAGTCGCTGGCTTTCCACCGCGGCAGCCCGGGTTCGATCCCGGGTCTGGTCAAGTGGGATTTGTGGTGGACAAAGTGGCGCTGGAGCAGGTTTTCTCCGAGTACTTCGGTTTCACCTACCAACCTTCATTCCACCAATTGCTCCACAATCACCCTCAGCTATCATCTGGGGCTGGTAAAATAGGCCAGAAGTGGCCGTAGTACAAGGGACTTAGTCCCACCCCACTAGCAATACAAAAAACTGTAATAATTATAAATATTTTAATATATTCATGCACGTCGCTGTAATTGTTAAAGGGTCAGATTTTATATTCATGACATTGTAATGATATTGTATGTATGTATTGATATTGACCAATCGCATTGTAATAGTACTGTAGTTTCCGCTTGTATTGATATATCCTTCTGAAGATGGTCTCTCAGGGCGAAACATGTCAAGGATGAAAGATTAAAAAAGAGAGATAAAAACATTTATCAATCACACTGGACGGAGTTGAAACCCTTTTATAATGTTTTGAGGCACTTCGCAAGAGAAGGCACACTCATTCATTGCATGTTGCGCCACGGTTTGAGTCCCAAACGAGAGCAGAGTCATCATATGGGAACGCAGTTCCAACAACAGAACACAGTGGAACAAGCATTCTGTTGAGATTTGGTAATCACACAGGTAATGTCTGCAAACAAATAATAATTCGAGCTCTGAAATAATGTACACGGTAATGTAGAAGGGGGGGGTTGGTGTGTGACTGATAGGACTACAGCAGCAAATTGTGAATAAACAAGAGATTGTCATTAGCTTGTTCAGTTCATAAACATAACATGGGATGTAGTAGGTAAACACGGATTACAGAGGGACACAACTTTGCAGCATCAATTGATACAGTACCCACGTGAAGCCAGCTGTCATACAGGCTCTGTTTCATGTTTAGAGAGCCTGTAGCCACAAATCCCTAATCAAAGGACAGGGCCGAACCCATTCCCAAGGGCCTGGAGGAAGCATCAGCACAGCGTGATAACGTAATGGAAGTTTTCCGCAAGAGTTGATCGAGCTAGGCATTGTAATGGAAACACAGAAGTATGAGGAATAAGGCTGATCACAGTGGCCGAAGTTCTAAGACATGGAAGGTCTTCGCTCGCTCGAATACTGGGATCATGGGTTCGAATCCCACTCAAGGCATGTCTGTTTGTCTGCCTTTGTTCTGTGTTTGTGTTATGTAGCAGCCTGGCAAGGGCTGATCGCTCGCTCGAGGTGTCCTAGCGACTGTCTTAGATTAAGAAACTGAAGTGAACTTATCGTTTCACGGATGCCCTGTGCTCCAAGTGGGAACAACAGGAATAGAAGAAGAAGAAGAAGAAGAAGAAGAGGAGGAGGAGGAGAAGAAGAAGAAGAAGAAGAAGAAGAAGAAAGGAGGAAAGGAGGAGAATGAGTGACGTTTTCATAGCGGTAAACGTTAAGAAAGGGGTCTTTCGGGTTGTGACGCCGTGGGGTGGAAGTGAACGCAGAAGTTGGACACAGTTTGTTTCTCAGAAACGTTGGCAACCTTCATCAATACTACACAGCTCACATTATATAAAATCGCAGTATTAATGACGCATAAGCGCATGATTGGATCCCATAACATTTGACAAGCTGACCGTCATTGTTCATTCTACTCGTACGCGGTTGGGTTTTGTAGAATGCGTAGTCGGTAAAGCGACTGGGCACGGGCTGGACGACCAAGGGTTCGGAGTTCAGATCCCGGTGTGGGCAAGAATTTTCACTGCTCCATGTCGTCAAGACTGGCTCTGGGACCCACCCAATCTCCTATCCAATGGAAACCTGGAGCTCTTTCCCCGGGGGTAAAGCGGCATGGGCGTGAAACTGACCACTCACCTCCATCTAGTGCCGAGGTCAAGAAAAAGTGGTCTATACACGCACTCTCCCATACTCATTCATGGCGTAGTGTCTCAGTTAAACACATTTGGCAAAATGAACTCTGCAAAGACATATCACAGATTCTTTTACTGAAAAAATAATAATACTAAGCAGGCCTACTCTACGTCTGTAGTTTATCATGAAATGTGAGAGTCAATTGAACTTACAGCGGGAATACAAATATTTTAAGGAAACAGTCACTTTCCAGTTGCAAATTATTTTATTTCCGTTACCGGGATATTGAATAAATTAAGGGTGACATTACAGAACAAATCCACAGCCTTCCACGAAAAACCTCTTTTTCGAATACAAAGTCGGAAACTATGTATTGGCCTGTATTGCTGTTATGGGTAGTGAAAGTACGCATATGAAGAAGGCTGACAGAAAAGTTCGGCCGTTTAGGGAATGCAAAGACACAGAGAGTGATGGACGTATGAGAGCCACAATTTCGAACGCTGGAGAATTTAGCGTACTTCCCCATCACAATTTCTAGACGAACATGCTCCTATATTAGGATCACACTTTGTACACCTCTTCTCGTTGTCCTCTTGCCTACCTCCTTATTTACCCGTCGTGGCTTACAGATCAGATCTTTTGCATTCGTAAGTTATTGGAGAAAAAATGGGAGTACAATGATAGAGTACATCTGCTATTCATAGACTTCAAGAAAGCCTATGATTCAGTTAGGACGGAAATATTGTACAACACATACACATGAAATCAGTTAGGCTGATTAAAATGTCTTTAAACGAAACGTATAGAAAAGTCCGTGTAGGTAAACATTTGTCTGATAAATTTTCTATCCAGAATGGTCTAAAACAAGGAGATGCTTTATCGCCACTCCTTTTCAACTTTGCTTTAGCGTATGCCATTAGGAAGGTCCAGGAAAACCAGGTGGGACTGAAATTAAACGGGACACATCAACTGTTGGTCTATGCTGATGATGTGAATCTACTGGGTGATAATGATAATGTAGATACCATAAAAAACACACAAACTTTAACTGACGCAAGCAAAGATGTTGGTCTAGAAGTAAACACAGAGAAAACTAAGTACGTGTATATGTTGCTCTCTCGTCACCAAAATGCAGGGCAAAATCATGATATGAAGATAAGAAACAGATGTTTTGAAAATGTGGCACAGTCCAGATATTTGGGAACAACGATAATAGATCGAAACCTGATTCAGGAGGAAATTAAGAGGCGAATGAACTCGGGTAATGCTTGCTACCGTTCAGTCCAGAACCTTTTGCTTTCTTGTCTGTTGTCCAAAAACATAAAAATTAGAATATACAGAACTATAATTTTGCCTTTGGTTCTGTATAGGTGTGAAACTTGGTCTCTGACATTAAGGGAGGAACACAGACTGAGGGTGTTTGAGAATATTTGGACCGAAGAGAGATGAAGTGATAGGAGGTTGGAGAAAACTGCATAATGAGGAGCTTCATAACTTGTACTCTTCTCCAAGTATAATTAGAATGATCAAGTCAAGAATGAGGAGGTGGACAGGGCTTGTAGCACGAATGGGGAGACGAGGAGTGCGTATAGGATATTGATGGGAAAGCCAGAAGGAAAGAGACCACAGGGAAGACCAAGGCGTAGGTGGGTGGACAATATTAGAATGGATCTTAGAGAGATAGGATGGGATGATATGGATTGGATTGATCTGGCTCAGGATAGGGAGCAGTGGAAGCCTCTTGTGAACACGGTAATGAACTTTCGTGTTCCCAAAAATGCTGGGAATTTCTTGAGTAGCTGCACAATTGGCAGATCCTCAAGAAGGGCTCAGCTCCATGAGTGAGTAAGTAAGTCTGCTCCCTTTCCTCTTTTTGCATCTTCTTTCCGCTCCTTCCGTCCCTCTTCCACTTAAACCACCAAACCCTCCTGGTCTTTATTTGTTCTCTTCTCCTTTCTTTCCATTAAATTCTCTGGCCTGTCCTGTCACTGCATAATAACAAGGGCCCGGATTTTGATGANAAGAACGCGAGCGTTACGCCACCGCCACGCACCGCTGGGGAGGTAGGGGTCAACATGTCACAATATAAATCTCGGATATGAGCTTCTGGTTACAGAAATGTAAATATTATATGTAATTTTTTGTCATTTTTTCATTTTTGGGGTAATTTTTTGGTAAATGTTTTTACTTTTAAGAGCGTTTCTTGTCATTTTTGGCCATTTTAGGGATTTTTCCTTCATACGTTTTCTGAAATGTGAATAATATGGACCCGAAGTGTTCTTTCTTTTCTCCTTTAGGTCATTTTTCTGGATTTTTTCGGTCATTTTATAGGTCATTTTCTAAATATTTTCAGGTCATCAAAATCCGGGCCTTGATAATAACACTCCATGCCTGCGAACCTTACGACATGCTGTATGAGTCAACGAGTTTAGGTTCCACCCATCTTCAAAAGACAATAAGTACACAACCAGAGAGTGTTCCTTGGCTATCATGAGTACGCGCGCGGCCTGAACACGTGGTACGGTAAAGTGGGATTCCCAGATGTTCGTTGCTGGGAGCACTATATTGCAGAAGGAAGGTCGTGACCCGAGAGTGACATTGCCGGAACAGGACACACGGGGTGTGTCTTCTAATTAGCGCGGCAATCCTTTTGTTCCTACGTGGTGATCACATCAAATGAAGCATGCGCCTTTATACCTTCACCGTTCCTGCAGAGCAGCCGGTTCCCCCAATGTTCTCCCGCTGTGAACTCCCTCCCACCCGTCGCACTAGGGTTGACCGTAACCTTGGGGTCGGGAACCCTGGCTTCAGTCTGCACTACTGTAACATTCAGCCGTTTCTTCAAGACTCGGGTCACAATTTCAGTCGAATGGTTAGCACTACTGATTTATATTTGCAAAATCATAGGTTTGAATTTCATTCCTGTGACAAGACATCCAGAGGTTTTCCTCCGTCACATCAGTCCTACAGGCAAAGAAAACGATAGTACCGCCTCCTTCCACATCCTTTCCAGTTCACAAATCTTCATACCATTCTTTTTACGTAAAATATTCACGACAGATTTGAGGTTCCCGCAGCCCTAATTATAGGAAGTAGCAGCAGTAGTAGTAGCAGTAGCAGCAGTAGTAGTAGCAGTAGCAGTAGTAGTAGTAGCAGTAGCAGTAGTAGGAGGAGGAAGCTGGTTTTGATGCTCTCACTGCAAAACTTATGAAGAGTGCGGTTTTCTGGGATATAACTGCGCGTAGTCCACTGAAAGTCAACCGACTTTTCGGAGGAAGATGTCTACATGGAGTCGGGGTAGCACAGTCGGTATAGCGACTTGCTAATGGCTGGACGACAGAGGGGTCGGAGTTCGAGTCCCGGTAGGGTCCAGAATTCTCTCTTTTCCACAGCGCCAAGACCGGCTCTGGGGTCAACACAACCTCCTATCGAATGGGTACCGGTGGGTAAAGCGGCTGGGGCGTGAAGCTGACCGCTCACCTCCAGCTAGTGCCGAGGCCAAGAAAATGTAGGTCTATACATCCACTCCCCCATTCAACTTCACGGAGTAGTGCTTAATTGAGCACATGGACAACTTTACTTTTACATTTACGTATCGCCTACGTTTAAATCTTTAACAGCTTAAAAAGAAAGTCTTTAGCCTAATTTTGATTAGCAGCCCTAAAATATTGACGTTCGAATGACTGCAGGATTCAGTATCACTAACAAAGGTATTTACAGATTACTGATTTATTGCGTCTGCGTTAATTTTTGTGCACAGTATAAATTGTATATCTGTACAACACAAACTTGCATGGGACAGGTTCTTTCGTTTTTTTGTGGGCGAAATATGAATTGAAAACAAACGGTGCGCAGTACAGTCTTTAATCTGTTCTAATTGGAGCCGACAGGAGGAAAAATTAACGAGGCGTTCGTTAACGCTAATACCAGGTGCGTTCTTCTAAAGATTAGTGACATGGAGTTCAATAGCATAAGAGTAGACAGGGTCTGTATCAGGTTTCGAGTGAAACAGTTGTATTTGTTGAGCTCACCGTGACACATAAGTGCGAGAAGTTGAATAATTGGTTACGTATTGCGATTTATATGCATTATTGACATAAATTAATACATATTACGTTACTAGGAGTGTGCACATTTTTTTTTTCCATGACGAATAGGAAATAATTACAAATCGCATGGGTTTACTCAGAGTTTCAAAGTGAAATGATATGCTCATAGTCACGGTAGTCTTCGCGGGTGTAGAATGATTTGTGCAGTAAAGTGCCTTAACCTACATTGATACACAGTGCAAGCACACTAACATTTTTTTCAGAACTTTCCACTTCTAACTTAGAAGCCGGATAAATCAGTCGGTATGGCGACTAGGATAAGCTACAAGCTGGACGTTCGGGGTTCGATTTCCGGCAAGGCTGAAGTATCTCCTCTCCTCCACAGCGTCCAGGCCTGCCCTGGGATCCGCCCAGTCTCCTATCCAGTGGATACCGGGGCCCCGTCCCCAGGAAGAAAGCTGCCGTTGCGTGAAGTTCTGAACTCACCTCCATCCATTGCCGAGGTCAAGAATGGTGGAGCGCTACCTTCACTCCTCATGAGTCTTAATGGCTTCATTTTCTCGTGTTTTACATTAAGAATCAGATCCCAAGGCCTGTTGCGGCTCCTCGAGTTCGATCTTGCCTTATTTTTCTGGGTCGTCCGCGGCTTTTTATTCTATATCCCTTCCTCGGAACGTATGAGTAAGAAGAAAGTTAGCAACCCACCGCACAACCCCCAACCTGGAGGGCCAGGGACTACGCTTCGCTCCCGCCGGTGTTCTCAGGGTTACTGGGGCTTCCAAACGCCCTCACCAATTTACGATGTAGTGCTTAATTACATACTTGAGTTCAGGCGATAATTTTGCCTTTCTTCGCCCCTACCTTGAAATCGAGTTTCATCTTGGTGTGGCAAGGAACTGAATGTTGAATGGTGAGTCCATAAAAAGTAAAGTTGTGCCTGTACTTTACTAATTAAACATTACGCCGAGAAAGCGTGTGGGTAAGTGGATGTGTAGCTCCACATTTTCTTGACCTCGGCACTAGTTGGAGATGAGTAGTCAGCGTCACGCCCCGGCCGCTTTAACCCCAGGGAAAGAGACCCCGGCACTCATTGGGTAGGACGTTGGGTGGACCCCAGAGCCGGTCTGGACGACATGGAGGAAAGACAATTCTTGACCACACTGGGACTCGAACTCTGTCGTCCAGCCCGTAGTCAGTCGCTATAGACTGCGCTATCTCGGCTCCTGATGCGTCCATACTATAAGCTAGTAATGTCACTGAGAAACTGATTCATTCTTGAGAAGTAACAGTCGCTCTGCTACTCAGTAAATTCGCTGTTTTCCACGGAATCCCATGGTTCATTGCCGTGTTTACACGAGTCCGTCAAGTCTGTGACGTATCGCAACAGCCTGCCTTCTTGTATTGAGGATTTGTTATTCCCCACCCAGCCACCACGCTGGAGGATTATCCCGTGTCGGCTGTCCGCGACTGCTTGTTTAGTATGATGGGTGCTACCCTCCATATCTGGAGGCCGTCACCTCCATCCGCAACCTGAGGACGCGCCATGCCGCGGTGACAAGGAACCACGTAAGGTGGGACTCAAGTTTTCATGCGTCAGAGCCGCGCAAACGATTGACTCAAGTGCAAGCTTTATGTTGGAAAACGGCAAACTTGTGCATAGGAATCTGCTCATAATGGAATTGCACAGGATCGTTTTCTTTCGTTTTTCACAATTACTTTTTTTTTTTTTTGGAGCCCGGGAGAGCGCAGTGGGTACAGCGACTGGCTGCGGGCTGGACGACAGAGGGGTCGGAGTTCGAGTCCCGGTAGGGGCAAGAAGTTTTTCTTCTCTACGTCGTCCAGCCCGGCTCTGACATCCACCCAATCCCCTATCCAATGGGTACCGGGGTAAAGCGGCCGGGGCGTGAAGCTGACCACTCACCTCCAACTAGTGCCGAGGTCAAGAAAACTTGAATCGATACCTCCATTCTGCTATAAACTCCTATTAGCGTAGTGCTAAATTAGTTAACCAGAGGAACAACTTTACCTTATCTTCACTTTTTTCCATTAGACGAAAAAGCGTTGTTCAGTATATAACTATGGTATATTTGTGAATAAAATCACAAATAAAAATTTCGTGCTCTCTACATCGCTCTGTTAATGGATGCTGTGCATTTTTCTATCTTTATTTCTTTTTCTTTTTTTGTTTATTTTACTTGCTTGCTTTCTGTCACTCTTCCCCTGGTAACATTTAAAATATTTTTTTCTCTGTTGTCGGCGGTTAGATTTCTGTCACATTCTTAACAAAAATGTTCCTACATACATCGTAGATAGACTCCAAGAATAAATAAATTATAAGGACAGATGAAATATAAATAGATGTTACCCTTTTCCCACATTCCTTGAGCTCTTGCCTTTATTTTCCGCTTCATTTATATAAACAGTTTCCATTTGCCGAAATTAATTCAACACACAATATTCTTCGCTCTGTATACTCAGGATCTGACACAGGTTTCTGTTTAATCCAGAAGGCTTTTTCCAAGGTCGGATTTACAGATGTACGGGCTCTGTCACGTTCAAACTGTGAACGCCCTTATCAGTAACAACAAACTTCGGTTATGAAATTTTTTTAAATCTTATTTCTTACAATAAGCAAAAAATATGAACTAACGTTTCTTGATATTAGAGAAGCAAATATCTCAATAAAATCGGTGGATTCGTGGAGGCCCCGGGGCGACCACATCGGTCGTTCCCCTTAAATCCGCCCTTGGCTTTATCATATTCCGTTTTCCCTTTAGTTTAATATGTCACGCGAGCAGCGCAGGCGCGGCGACTCGTACTAGTCTGAACGTTGCCGAGGGAAGTGTAAGCCTGGTTACAGATATTCACACGACAAGAAAGCACGGTCGGTATGTGACCGTGGGTGGGGATGAGGACAGCCAGCCTTGCGTCAACATTCCCTGTGATTGTGAATTATATGGGCCTCGCAATTGGAATTCAAACGATGCGCACTTGTCTGAATAAGTGGCTTAGTTCCAAAGACAACACCCGTTTTACATAGATTCGCAAACCTGCTTGAACTTCTCTACTTTGCTGCATCTCAAAGAAAAGCTTGTTGATGGAAATGCAAGACATTTTAAACACGAAGATTCCTAGAATCTGGAGTATAATGCAGTTTAGTCTGCTGAAAGCCAAGGTTTGCTGCCTGCTTTATGCTGGTTTCTTTCTTGGCTTAGTCCTTGACTCTGAAGAAGGAGACGAGGCGTTCCTCCGAAATGTAGATTGACTTTCAACTGACTTCACGGCGTTGCATCCCACAAGATAGAGCTCCGCATAACCACCGCTGTAATAACCTAAAATCCTACATTACTTTAACCATGCTTCTTATTCTGCTATGTTAGAATGAGATGGGCGGTCAGTGCTCGATGGCTGAGAGGCAAGAATTGTTTTCTCCATCAAGTCCAGATCGGCTCTGGAGCATACCCGGCCTCTGGTCATGAGGATAGGTGGCCGGAGCGTGAGGAAGACCTCTCACGATCATCTGGTGTCGAGATCTGGAACGTGGAGTTTTGCTTCCACGCACTCTATACCCCTTCGTGGAGCTTAAACTCCGGGGCTCATGTAACATCCTCTGCTGTAATTTACCGAGCACATCCAACTACGGGTTGCTTTCTATAATTACTCGTATAGAGGTGAAAACATGTTTAGTTCTCGCCTAGGTCAGTGGGGAACCTGACAGAGCTTTTTATGGATTTCCTCAGTCTTTTCAGGCGAATAGCAGGTAGTGCCAAGTGGTACCTTCGTA
The DNA here is from genome assembly GCF_002891405.2 of Cryptotermes secundus. Taxonomy (NCBI): domain Eukaryota; kingdom Metazoa; phylum Arthropoda; class Insecta; order Blattodea; family Kalotermitidae; genus Cryptotermes; species Cryptotermes secundus. Next base: position 572,942 of record NW_019740674.1, on the reverse strand, counting down.
ATGTGACATTCAGACAAATTTCTAGGCAACGGCCGAAATACGTGCACCAGAGTCTCAAGAGGTGTTTTCTATGTGGTTCGCATATATCCATTGCTAGGTAAGGGGCCAAAAAACACGCATTCTTGACAACATAAGATGGTTTTCCGTGAGGTCCGTGCCGAGGCATTATAAGTGGGCATATTCAGAAGAGTAGAGAGTGCGGAAAAATACGAGGAGTAGAGAGGAGCACAACGGAGTTGAGGGTTGAGCGTTCAGCTGTAGAGTGTTAACCAGCGGGCAACGGAAGTGGAAGAATCTCCATTGGTAAGATTCGTTACAAGGAAACGTCTAGTGAAAATACTGCAGAAGGATAGCCACTGTGGAGATCTGTTACCACGTAAAGACTAGCGAAAGTAGACTGAGAAGACTTAGTGTGGAGTGATTTGTACTGTGGAAATCAGGAACAATATAATAATTATTTGTAGTTACGACTTGTAAGTATCGGTCAGTAAGTCTATTCACCAATCCAAACCCCGTCTATAGTCACTAATATACGTGACAATATAGACCATTACCGTACCCGTCCAAATCCATTCCTACACCTATTTATCTGAAGTTATTTAACAGAAACAACGCCGTTACAGAATCAAAGACTAAACCTATTCACAATGCTATCGTTATTCAAAATATTTGGCCGTATACGTATTAAAAGTAAAGGTATCCCTGTAACAGGCCATGAAGGCACATAGGGTTGTGAGACGTTGAGGGTCCCACATTATCTAGACAATCGGCTCATAGATGGCGGTAAGGCTGTCAGCCTTACGCGCCGGCCGCACTTTACCCTCAGGAAAATTATTTAATTAGTTCCTGGTACTCATTTCTTTTAGAGGCAGAGTCGACCCCAGGGCCATAGTGCGGCCGGAAGGATTAGGTCAACTGAAAAAATCCAATGACTTTATCGGGACTTGAACCCGCGACCTTCCGGCTTGTAGCGTAGTGCCTCAACCAACTCATGTCTTGTAAGTTCCCAAATTGGGAAAGGCAGACTCGAATTTATAAGGCGAGTACGAAGTGTGGCATTCATGTGCTGTATGAGTGAACACGTGTTTGTAATGAGCCAAGGAACTCTATATCCAGTGCGTGCTACAGGGAAAGCTGTTTCTCAAACACACCGATAGACGATTTACCTGAAAAAAAAAAAGGTACTATTCATGGCAAAGCGTCTTGGAGGGTACCATGTAACTTCTGTACGGAGGCTTGCGGAAGAAGAGTCCATGTGATCAGTGAGTCGCATCGTATGATGTAACGCTGTACAGCACTATCCTGAAATATCTTTAAGCGCAGTATACAAAATTGAGGCTGTTTTACCCTTCTGATGATTCAAGAGCACAGTTTAATAAATAACAAGAACATGAAGACGCTCCCTAGAAGGAAAGGGATTGGCAGTAGTGGCGATTTTCGTTGAAGCTGCTGAAACAGGAAGCCCTGCATTGTACTTATAACAGGGGTTTGGACAACGCTTTCGATGGCACGCGATTAGCAAGTATTACTAGTGTCAGGATTTGTGGAAATGTGACCTGCCTAACGTTAACAAGTCGCACCTCCCGCTGATGGCTGATACAGTAGGCCCGGTCAGGCCACGCCACTCTACAGCACATAATGGGCAGCGTCAGAAAAGCAGGCAGACAGTAAATGAGGATGCTGAGATGTTGCAGTCAGGATATTCCGCTGGAATGCGCAGGCCTAAGCAATGGCCCCCAGAGCTGAAGTGGCCACGTTGGATTCGAATTTAATAAATATCGCCGCAAATTGAATCTCTTTGACTCTAAGTGAAAATCTCACAACAAAGTAAAGAATTTAAACACCAGATAATTTCTGAAGGGAAAAATCATCAATTATACGAAAATAGATAAAAGTTATAATGCCTTGCACCATGAACACGTACAAAATCTTGCATGTAAGAATTCAAGTATTCTAAACTTGGGCACTAGATGGAGGTGAATCAGATTCAAGCTTCGGCCTCTTTGATTCCTAGGAAATATTCTTCGATACTCATTGAGCCGGGGTACCACAGTCGGTATAGCGACTGGATACGGGCTGGACGATCAACGGGTCGGAATTCGAATCCCGGTAGGGGCAAGAATTTTCTCTTCTTCCCGTCATCCAGCCCGGCTCTGGTGTCCACCCAACCTCCCATCCAATGGGTACGGGGGTCTCTTTCCCCGAGGGCAAAGCGGCAGTGTTGTGAAGCTGACCAGTCACCTCCAACTAGTGCTGAGGTCAAGACAATGTGGATCTATACATCCACTCCCCCATAAGCCTTCATGGCGTAGTGCTTAATTAGTTAAGCACAGGGACAACTTTGCCTTTTACTCATTGATTTAAAGGCTGGATAGGCCTCAGCGATGGTCAGGACGTTCTGGCGAACAAGAAGATCCCTCCCTTTGACGGGAATGGGACCCTGACCGCACAAACCTCAGGCATTTGTCTTGCTAACTGAGATATCCTACTTGCCTTGTCTTTATTCACCGAATTCATGGAAATGAGAATTAATGCTATTCCGAGAGAGACCGAAGCCCGCGTTTTCGTCTCGCACCCATGCAAGTTCACTAAACCGCTGAAAGCCACGCCAATCTCTGGAGTAATCATCTTGAGATTTGCTGGAAATGTATTTTGTTGTAGGATCCCGTCTCCGTTTGTGAGCAGCTCCAAGAACATGACATTGTACACAGAAGACAGGACAGATCGAAAGGAGTGAGGGTTCCTATATGAAATGTTATGCTACAGTGTGGTACAATGGAGAGCCTCCGCGGGGGATATTCTGTTCTCGGATCGATAGGAAGTTGGAAAGGGGAGAGTAACCGAGAAAAGTGCTGCTGACTTTTTAGCCCTCGCTCCCAACCACATACACCTTTTCCTCCCCTCCCCTCCCAAGCCCTCCTACGCTCTCTCCTCTATAAGTGCACATATCATAGTATGGGTACAGCGCCCCTTCCGTTCTGGGGCCATATCATTGCCGTCTGATGGCGGAGGGCGCCACCACGTCACCCGACAACTTGCTTGCTCAGTTTGTAGCTTCTTTTCTCTCCCATGTAAAATGTGTGTAGGGAAGTGACCACGGGTCCAATTGTAGGCTTCGCATTCTACACGTAGTTCCACCCCTTACAGCAGGACCTGAATAATTACATATAATATTAATTACGTGCTTGATGAATGATCTAAAGGCCAATTATAAATAATTCAGATCAGGTTCTTATTTTGGTGCTGACTCGATGCGGATCACAGTGGTCCCGCGTTCTAAGGCGTGAACTGTCTTCGATGCATGAACGCTGGGAACGTGTATTCGAAGCCCTCTCAAGGCGCGAATGTCTGTGCGAGTCTATTCTGTGTTTGTGTTGTTTTGTGTGCAGGTAGCGGCCTTGCGACGAGCTGATCACCCGTCTAAGGAGTCCTACCGACTGTGTATAGGATTAAGAAACCGAAAAGCGGCCAAGTTTCAACAAAGGGATGTAGGTCCATAGATAATTAGATAAATAGATAGATATCAATACTAATTATTAAGCAATCCCTAGCAGAGAAGGAGACAGACACATACACACAAACAAAAGACAGAATAAGACAACTTGTGTCATTCAGACAATAATAAGAATTCACAGAATTTTAGCTGCGAAAGCTAAAGGGAACAGACTGCTTGGCGGAAGAAGTCATAATCTAGGGAGATGACAATAAAATATATTGCAAATAAGCAAGTTGTGATTCTGCAGAGTGAATTCGTCTGGTTCTGAATAGAGGCCAGTCACGTGCTATTAAAAACGCATTCATGAAAATTCGCAGTCCTTAAATACCTGGACATTCGTTGACAAGCTAAGTGACTGTCATCTTCTGCAAAGCTCTCTTCCATCGATTCAGGATGGGTGAACTATACAATGACGGCTTCGGGATTCAATCCGCGGAATTCTTACATAGAGAGCTGTCCAACAAAGTTCACCTTCTCAGTTGAAGTTTGTTCTCCGCAATGCAGTTACAGAGGCAGGAAGCGAAACTTGACTTACCACGCCTCTTTTGCCTAATAAAATCCATTTTCGCACTAATTACACAGCCAAACGCTAAGGTGTCAACTGCTTCCTTGCACGCAATCCTAAGGGAAACGCCTGACAGAGTGCAGGGCCCGGAAGGAGAAACAGTGCAGCAGTAATATAATCACTTCGCTATACACTGCTTTTTTTAATATCAGAATAATGTTAAACAAACAGAACCACTGCATCTACCACAGATACAATTTAATTTTAAGCGTCTGTTGTCCATGAAACGTGCTTCGCATATATTAGTCTGGTGTTCAGAGGAATAAATAAATCATACGTCCCAGGATTACTGAGTTCTTCGGAATTTGTCCATCTTCCTATATTCCAAAGAACACAATGTTTCGGCAACTGGATGTATTTCCGTCCTCAAGTGGAAAGGCGGGGGGCACCTACTCCGTTCCGATAGAAAGAATTAACCTCAATCACAGTGACTGGCATTAGTATCTCAGAAATATTAATTTACAGCAGAATAGAGAATATTACATAAAAAGTAACTTCAAATTTTTAGGATGAGGTAATCAATGAGAATGAGATTCGTTGTACACGTAGCACGCAAATGGGGATGAGAGCTGCATACTGAATGTTAGCCGGTAGAGCTCAAGCCTAAAGAGAAAGACGATCTGGGACATCAGATTTAGATGTGCTGATAATATTAAAATGGATCTCAGAAAAGCAAGGCTTGATGTGGGCTAAGTTCAACTGGTTATGGTTACAGAAAAGTGCCGGGCGCTTCTAAACATAGTAATGAATCTTCGAGTTTCGTAAAAGGCGGGGCACTTCTTGACTAGCTGTACAACTATTAGCTTCTGTGAAAATATCCTGCTGTATACAGTTATTCCTAGCCGGTTACGGTAGCCAGGATCGTAGGTTCGAATTCCGCTCAAGGCATGGATGTTTTGTATTTGTGTTAATTCTGTGTTTGTATTGTCCTGTGTTCAGGTAGAGGCCTTGCGATGAGCCCAAGGGGCTGTAGAGCCAGTAAAATAAAATCCGTAGTTAGTCCTATGTCTGGGCAGTCTGTGCAGAAACTACATTTTCGTTGACAACAATTCGATGTCTTCATTCTGACAGTCTAGAGTGTAGAAAGCTTTACTTGTTCCATGACAGTACGAAGCCTCTTTCGTAAAGTGTGTTGACTTTTTGGATGCGAATGTATTTGTCCTCTGCTTTTTCAAGGTCCTCAGACGTAAAAGGAAAGAAATTCAAATACTTGAGTCTCTTGATGTTAGCTGGTTTAATGTGAAATTCTGGGAGACTTGAGGTTTTGCTACTTCTAGTGACATTTCTGTATCCGCAGGAGGAACACGGTTACTGATGTGTGTCTTCAGCACGCCACAGCACAGCTGTCCACCCCCTTCTCACTTCCCATTCCATAACAGCACCTGTATTATTTGCCCTGATGAATGAAGCGCTGGTACAGTCAGCATATATCATATGTAAACAAGAACACCATTATTTCCTGCAGTCTTGTAATTTAATGAACTTATACAACCCTTAGGGTGAGTTTACTCTCTGCTCTGCACCTAACACGCAGTAAGTTACGTTCTTATATGTTTGTTAGTGGTTATCCAAGTCATGAAATCATTACTTTCATTTGACTCATTTCCTTATTCCACGTCTTCGCGTCTGTGTCCTTGGATCTGCCCTGAGATGGATGTATGGATGGAGAGGTAGATGAATAGGTTAGTAGGTGTATGAATCAATTGATAGCTATGTGAATAGATTGGTATGTTTTTAGGAATATAGGCAGATATTACTATTACGTGGTGGACTGTGACTATGGACGTGGTTTGGATTGGTAATCGGATTTACTGGCCACTTACACTCAAAACTACAAATAACTACCACAGTATCACTGAGTTGCACATTCCAAAGGCAACTGTACCTACAGCACACGTAAAATCTTCTTAGTCCTCACTAGCCGTTGGTTGGTAGCGGCTTCCAAATGCAAGCTTTCCCTTTCCCCTGGGTTCTCTGTCCCCGGCCTCAGCTACGAAATTCTCACTTCTCACAAATGGAGTTCTCAACTGACTGAATCAACAGTAAGTCAAAGTCAAAGTCAGAGTTATGTTACAACCTACGGTCAGTCGGCCAGTCTGTCTTGGTGTCCAAGACCGGATTTTTGTTGCTGTCAGACAGTTGCGAGTTTGTTGATGTGAGGTGCCATCTCTGACGAGAGGACTGGTCTGTCGTTTAAATTGCTGCTGGGCTTCGCCAGTGTAGTCATCCTAGGGGTCCGAGTCCCGCGGGACTCATGACTATAGTTTATTCTCTCAGATTTTAGACTCCGTCAACCTGGAGGGCCATTTCCCCGTATTTATGTCCCCCGGGAACAGGGTGGCCCAGTTATACCCCCAGGCACTGGGTTCCCTTTTCGCCGCCTCCTACGACTCGCAGGGCTACGGTGGAGGTAATCGAACCCGCCTCCATTTCAACTGAACAACTAATCTTCGTTATATAGCCCGGCACGCACTGCACAGAAAACGTCTCTTCCATTGTTGCGTGTTTTCTCTTTGCCAATGAAACATGTCGACAGAGCTGTTCCCTAGCAAAGGCTGTTGTATTGTCGCGTGTTTACACGGCTGTTACTTGGCAGTGGTTTACATATCACTGTGTGGATAGATAGGTTGGTAGGTGGATGGAAGGACCGGTGATTGGGTTCTTGGGTGGGTGGGTGGATGCATAACATGTAGACAGAAGGATATGCTCGTGGATGGTTTGTTGGTACGTCAGATCTGAGATTCTCACAACATGTAATCATGAAGATTACCGTCGTCTGGGATGAGCTGTAGTGTCGTTTTATTAATAAGTACCAACGTTTCTATCCTGAAGATGGACGTATCCGATTCTTCCCAAACTTTGGTAACCATCAACCAGACTGTATGATGTCACATCCCCAGAAGACAGTCTGCAGTGTACTGGTTCAGTTGATTGGTTAATTAGGTATGTGCTTGTTTTTTTTTTCCTTGGCACTACAGCCCCAGTGGGCCTAGGCCTACCTCCATGAACTTCTCCGTTCACTTCGGTTTTTTCTAGATCTTACACATTCGGTAGGACTCCTTGGGCGGGTGATCAGCTCGTCGCAAGGCCTCTACCTGTAAACAAACACAGAAAAACGCACACAAACATCCATGCCCTGAGTGGGATTCGAACCCACGATCTCGGCTTCCGAGCGAGCGAAGACAATGCATGCCTTAGACCGCTCGGCTACCGTGACCGGCATGTGCTTGTTTAGTCAGTTCAAATGCTTAGTTCTTAAATGAAAATAATTGGACTAAGGTAAGGTGAGGCATGGTTTTCTGAGGGGTGCCTCAGATTATAATTAACAAACAACCGACTTCCTTGTTTTCAAGGATACGGAGATCTTCCGCCTCCGTAACTCGCTTCCTGACCATATCTACGCAATAAGTCCCTCACATAAGCCACGTCACCAACACGTCTCATTAATACAAACACTTACGGCATCGTACCCTCCTTTTCAAATGCCAGCACCTCCACGAGTGTTGACCCCTCGCGATATCGCGTGCGTTTTGTTTATCGTAGCTAGTTTCAGTTTTGTCAGATGTGACGCTGTTTCTAAAAACAAAAACTCAGCCCAGGTTTATTTTAGTGCTTGTCATTTGATCTTATATAGGCTGAACCAGACATTAATTTCCTGCACGGACGACGCAGTGAATTTCACGTTGGGATTACAGCCAACATGTTTTGGAAGGAAACAGCGTGACTTTGGAATGAGTGGCCTAACAAACCCATAAATATGTTGATGTCGTTATGGATTCAAATGTACATACAGTATTTCTGTATTTCTCTCATGAGGAGGAACCAACATGGCCGGTCCCAGAAATTAAGGAAACCTAGAAGTAATTTTGTGGCGTGTACTGTCTTCGCTCCCTTGGAAACCGGGATCGTGGGTTCGAATCCCCCTCAGGGCATGGATGTTTAGTTTGTGTGTGTGCGTTTTTCTGTGTTTATGTACAGGTAGAGGCCTTGCGACGAGCTGAACACCCGCCCAAGGAGTCCTACAGAACGTGTAAGATCTAGAAAAACCGAAGTGAACGGAGAAGTTCATGGAGGTAGGCCTAGGCGCACTGGGGCTGTAGTGCCAAGGAAAAAAAAAAGAAGTAATTTTGTAACTCATTAGCACTTTCGTGGTTTCAGTTTAAAGAGAGCACAGTTATTTCTCGACATATTGATGCTGAACGGGACACATTTCTCTTCCGTCTTCCAATTTGTTTATATTTTTGTATGAATGCAGTGCAAATGTTATAATGATTTGTTTATTTTTTATGCCAGACGCTTACCGTTCACCAATATAAGTTGTGAAATTAGCTCTTTTACCTGAACCCAACGTTGCGGTGTCTTGTTGCAAGAAGCAAGAAGAATAGATTTAGTGTACTACATCTCACAGAATTGTGTTAATGTTTGTTATTTACCGACGCACTCATTATCGAGTCTGTACAGCGTCGATGACACGTAGACGAATGAATATGGAGCGGTTGACGAAATGAGAATTTACAAGAAAAATATAAGCACTCGTAGGAAACCTGCCCTTGTGTCACTTTGTCCACCACGAACCCTACATGACCTGATCTGGGACTGTAAGTGGACCGCCGCAGTTTTAAATTTCGGTACAGCTTTCGAAGTATGCAGTCTTCTGGGATGTGGCGCCGTGTAGATATTTTGTTAACCGAGGTTTCGGAGGAACGTATCGCTTTCATCTTCAGGATATAAGAAATCCACGAGCGATAAACCAGCGCGCGCAGGTGGTTCATAGCTCGCGGATTTCTTATACCATGAAGATGGAGGTGATACGTTCCTCCGAAACGTCAGTTTATACAATATCTACACGGTGCCATATCCCAGAAGACGGCATTCTTCATAGTCACCGGCGTGAAAACCTCAAGTCTTACAAAGCTTTCAAAGTAGTTCTGTTTTACTGTTTACGATTCTATTATTTTCTGTGCATTTACAAAAACAAAGCTAGAAATATTCCTCGTACAGCTTAATGCTTAGTTTAACACAGGCACAACTTTACCCTTTTTTTTACCTTTGCTCCCTCTTCTCAGATCCGAGGGCTACCATCTCACATTATGAGAAAACTTATCAGGCTACAGCGTAGTGTCGTCACTGACCTTGAATTATGAATATGGCCTGTCTTCTCTATATGCCAGCTTTAGAGAGATTCGAAATTATTGCAGTGCATAATAGACTATGAAAATGGAAATAATAAGCATGTAAGTAACCAATTACCTCCATGGAACTGAGTTCTGCTTGAAAAGGTAGTGTATTTCGGCTTGACAAGAAATTCTCCCACTTTTATTTCATTATCGTGTTCACAAAAGCCCACCGTTTGTCCCTATCCAGAGCCAGACACATCCAGTCCACATAATCTGAAACTATTTCTTTAAGTTTCGTTTTAATATTATATTTTCATCTACGTCTAGGTATTTCAAGATCTTCATTCACTTCATGTTTTCGTACTGATAGTTTGTATCCACTTATAATCTCTCCCAACCAAGTTATCCATAAGGCACAAAATATGTTATAACTAACTAAAATTCATTGTTACAGGAACAGGAACATAGCCTCATAGGTACAACAAAGACAAAAGTTATCTAACTTGTGCTTCGTACAGCCTACATATAAAACACTGTACTGTATTTTGGTAGCAGACAAGTTATTTTAAAAAGCTTAAAGAGCGTAAACTGTATTCTATCTCGTTTTGATAACCCGAACAAAACTTTAAATTATCACTAAATTGATGCAGTAATTATGGGTTACAGCAGTAAAAGATTACCAATAGAACCTGGGAACCATGAAGCTGATCGTACAGTCTACAGCGACGCACATAGATTAATGTGTTTAATTAATTAAGCCACACACTCAGCACTACCTGGAGTTGAGTGGTCAGCTTCACGCCCCGGCGACTTAACACCCCGAGATAACCGCCGCTACCCATTGAGTAGGAGATTTGTTGGGGCCCAGAGACAGTCTGGGCACTGTGGATTAGAGACAAATTTCTAGCCCCTCCCGGGAATAGAACCCCGGTCGGCCAATCCCTAGCCCGTCGGTATACTGACTGAGCTATCCCAGCTCACACTGTCCTTGTGGCATGATGAGTAATTAATTATGTACTGTACAATTTGAAAGAAATACAGTGCTGGCCCTAAGAGATCACACAGTTATTTTGCTAGTCTAAAGGATTGTATATAACCGGCTGGGTGTGTGCTGATACGGCAGAGCAGCTTTGTTCTAATTGGGGCTCTGCTTCTTGCAGTAGGCAGTGTGCATTTCTGTTGCCATGATTGTAATTACGGGGGTGTTGTCTGCAACTCCCCGCAAAACATTTGGAGAGAGAGCTCCCTTCTGCTGATAATGCTATCTTGATTGTTTAACTTGGGCCTTCGTTCATACTGCTTCCCGAGTCAATTGTACAAATTGCCCCCCCCCGCCCACCCATCTTGGTACACACTTAGGTTTATAACGACCGGCATTCTCCACTTCTCCGCTTTAATTCCAGTTTCCTTGGAATTTCCTTCCATAACGAAGAGAAATATTCTAGCTTCTTTTTTTGCGAAAATTTAACCATGATACGTTTATTAACATCCCTCTGTGTGCCCCTTGGTATTCTCAAGTGCGTCACTTTGTTCAGTATTTAACTGTAGTATCATGCGAGGTCTGAAATTCAACTATTTCAAAGGCAATGAAATTCTAATTAACCGATTTCAAACAGACCGAATGTTCGTATCTTTAAAACAACCGGGCTGAATATCTCAAGAATTTGGTTCAAACCACATCTAGCACATGAAAGTTCTGATAATGGGGAGAGTTTTGAGATCTTTTCAATTAAAAATAACTAACCTGCTTGCTCGCTCTTATTGTGTGCCATTCTGCTTCGGTCTCTCTCTTTAACTCATTTCACTTCTCTTCATTTTATTTAGGTCGAATGTTCAGATTATAAGTTGACGTGCATATCAGAGTAGGTAGCTTCATACTTTTCTAACAATTTCCTGCCAGTTCAGAACTTCCATCTCTCATTGTGCGGAGTTTTGAATATTTCTCTCTCTGTTACGTTGCCTTTTCGCTTTGCTCCCCTTTTCTCAGTTGCTTCGACTTTTACCAGTCGATTTTGTGATAATAATCTTTTTAAAGGTAAAACTATTACTACTTATCCTCCTTCTCTCCCTGTGAGAAAGCGGTCACATTGAAGCCCCGGACAGAGTTGCCAGAATAATTTGAAGTAAAGTATAAAAGTAAAGCTATCACTGTAACAGGCCGTGAAGGCCCATAGGGTTGTGAGACGTCGAGGCTCCCACATTTTCTATACAATCGGCTCAAAGAGAAGCCCATCTTGAAACTGTGGCACTGATTCTAAGATTATGCACGCTCTTCTGATTTCCAAGATCTCTTTTAATATCATCCTTTCGTCTGCAACTAGGATTCGAATCCAGGACCCCAGCATTCAAGCGAGTAAATACAGTTCATGCCTTAGACCACGCGGCCACGGTGATCGGTTCAAGTGGCTGTTATTCAAGATAATTCTCGCCAAAAATTCTGTATGCATTTATGTCCTCATCCTCTCTCTTAGTCCGTCCAATCCTAATTCTTGGCATTCACTTTCCTTGTAGTATGAAATGGCATGTATAGGACAGAACTGAAAAATTCCTATTTATTTACGTATCTATTGTCTGCCCTGGGACCCACCCAGCTTCTTATCTAATGGGTACTGGGGCTGTTTCCCCGTGGGCAAAGCGGCAGAGGCGTGAAGCTCAGCGTTCATCTCCATATAGTGCCTAAGTCAAGAATGGTGGAGCTATACCTCCAGTCCCCCGTACGTCTTCATGGTGTAGTTCTTGATTAAACACAGGTACAAATTTACCTTTTCTTACTTATTTATTTATTGTTAATTTATTTGTGTATTCATTCATTCGTCCATTAAGAAACAGAGCACGTGACAGTGCTGGACGATATATGATACACACGCAGCAGGTACTGCAGACACTCACGTGACACCAGCAGATAAGTCCCATGCGAATGTCCGTTTATTTGTAATCGGTAGAAAAATCTGAAGATGGACACGAGCAATCTTACGACCCAGGTGAGAATTAAGTAATTTCAGATCCCCTGGCTACAATTATAGTACAAAGCAATAATTTCTTCGTGTAATTTTTCGAACTTCACAGCATCAACACCCCATGTCACTGGCCTCCTGCATCCGTACAATTACACTATCGCCCGTGTCTAGACTGGACTGCATGAATTAGTAACAGTACGAACCAAAACAGGAACTGAATAATAAAACGACAGTTCGATTTCAAACGAGCTACATGTGTCAGGTGTAATTCTTGTTCAATTGGTAACATCCGAGAACGTGATGTCTGTAATGGTGGGGTTTTGTGTGAAATAAACGAACATGAAGACCAGTGAAGTATTTAATATTACGAAGGAACAATGTCTGTGTTTATGTAGGAGTACTTATTATTATTACTTTTAACTGCAAATGGGTTTTACCTGGTGGCAATGCTACTACAAAAAGACACAACACCCAAATAATACACATCACACAAAATAACACACCACACACAAACAAAACACTGCACACAAAACTACACAAACAATAAAAGACACACTACACATAATGAATACAATTCAAATACAATAATACAGATACAAATGTAACATGTACTCGGAATTACTTATTTATTACCTAAAATATTATACAAGATTGTATATCTGTACTTTAACGAAGAAAATATATTACCGAATACATTATTTCCTATTTTGGGTATTCAGTAGCATTGCAAATCTACTCGCGCCGCAGATGTTTATGGCAGTGTGAAGAGTAACAAATTGTTTCCTTTGTGCTTCTGTAAGTATTCATAAAGATTAAGACCTCAAACAAAAGTTGTAGGTTATATCTATTAATGGGATTTATATTACCACATTTTGATACCATGAGCAGTTCTTAATAAATGCAATAGATTTAAATCTATAATTCGTGATCAGTAAATTACACCAACCTCTGTTAGTGTAGACATAGGGCCGCGCCATACCTCAAGCGGTTAGTCGCTGGCTTCCCACCGCGGCGGCCCGGGTTCGATCCCGGGGTCTGGTCAAGTGGGATTTGTGGTGGACAAAGTGGCATTGGGGCCGGTTTTCTCCAAGTACTTCGGTTTCCCCTGCCAACCTTCATTCCACCAATTGCTCCACAATCACCCTCACCTATCCTCTGGGGCTGGTATAGGCCAGAAGTGGTCGCAGTACAAGGGACTTAGTCCCACCCCACTATAAAAAAAAAATATTTTGCTACATAGATCACTTTTTCATTTAGATCATGTGTAAACGGCGTGAGAATGACATAACGACAATTCAGAAAACACGTTAATTACGGTCTGTAATGATAAGGGACTGGCCGGTCAGGTAGCCGAACGGTCTAAGGTATGCATTGTCTTTACTCGCTCGGAAGCCGGGATCGTGGGTTCGAATCCCACTCAGGGCATGGATGTTTAGTTTCTGTGTGTGCGTTTTCCTGTATTTGCGTACAGGCAGAGGCCTTGCGACGAGCTGATCACCCGCCCAAGGAGTCCTACCGTATGTCTAAGATCTAATAAAACCGAAGTGAACGGAGAGTTTCATGGAGGTAGGCCTAGGCCCAAATTGGGGCTGTAGTGCCAATGAAAAAGAATGACAAGGGACGACGTCCGCTTCTTTTGGAATCATTTCAATTAATCTCTTCACATGTGTCTCTATATAACAAGTGCAGTTGTGTGCTCGTCTTTGAATGAACGAGGTTTAACATAAATACTCATTATGTGATCCCAATTAAACTATACTTACAGTCTTCAATCTCATTTCCCTACCCTTTTCTCTTTGTACAATATAAAATCAGCCCCATTCCATTTCTCTTCTTTGCTACTTTCAGCCACTGTATCGAGTCTCGTCAGCGTACTTCAAAGTCACCAGGGTTACCGAGGCGTAACGTTTCGCACACGTTAACCAAACAACGGGAAATGGAGAAGGCTTCTCACACCCTTCCATCATTAGAATCCTTTTATGTCTTTCTATTCTGCTATCCCTATGTTGAAACATAAGTTTATAGAACAATTTGATCGTTGTTAGTGCGTCCTTACCAGCATGTGCGTCGCCATAATGATTTTTAACCTGCTGGATTCTCATGAAACTTGGTGTGTACGTCACGCCATTGCAGGAATCCTCCCCAATCACTGTACTTCGCTACTTGTTATCTATCTATCTATCTATCTATCTATCTATCTATGGCTCTATAGTCCATTTGTTGGGCCTTGGCGGTTTTTTCACTTACTTGATCTTTTTACACAGTCAGTAGGACTCCTTGGATGGAGGATGAGCCCGTCGCAAGGCCGTTACCTGAACACAGAACAACACAAATACATACATACATACAAAACGTACATAATAAATGAAAACAGGCATCCGTGCTTTGAGTGGGATTCGAACCCACAGTTCATGCCTGAGATCGCGCGGCCACTGTGATCGGCTCGGTAACTACTACCATAATATAAAAACAGGACTCGAGCACAATATGACAACTGTCACAAATTCGTTGCCGTACTGGGAGAAATTATGCACTGAAATGGATAACTAAATAGTGTAATTATTAATTTATATTCATTGCTAGTCTCGCCTTTATATTGAAGCATTTGAGAATAGAGACCGTGTAGGTTCTTCCTAAAACTTCTAGTTACTTGTTTCAAACAAACTAGGCAGGTTATCACGACATAATCTCTCGTTATATCCCCTAGACGAACTCCACTGACCGACTATCTTTATGATTTATAGGTATAAATCATGCAATAGAAGGTGCCTTTTACCCCACTGAAGCCCAGTGGTTATTGTGTGTACCACTTATTTTAACATCCTAAATCTCTGAATTTTGCCCACAGAGTGTATTTTTGTTCTTCATATGGTTCTTGCTACAAACATCGATTCTTTCCGTAAACAGTTTTAACGGCTGGTCTTTGTAACGGAGACGTAATATTTCCTGTGAAGTACGAACTGTCTCTCTCTATATTATTTAGAAAAAATCAGTCTTTAAAGGGTTCACACTGATAGAGTTACTAAATGTTCACTCCAATAATTTGCAACGCGTTGTGTATTTTCCTTTATATATCATACGAAGATGTAAAATTCTAAACATCAGACGCGGTGGGGGGAGGGGGGGGGGAAATAATTTATCCGTCACCACGTCAAAAGACTTTCCCCGGGTCGAACTGAGTAATGACAAATATTCCAGAATTCTGTCTTCCTTCAGTTTCATCAGGAACTTTCTCTTCTGCTTATTAATGCTGTTCCCAGATATTTATATTTTAAACGTCTCAAGTGGTCTGCCCCTTACATTTGCATTACGGTTCTGCTGACTGTCTTGTTAAGTTCTTCCTGGTCGCAATAAATAAATAAATAAACATAGATTCGTATATAATCTGTAAGGGGCACATGGTAGCGTAGTTGGTTAAGGCACTGTGTTACAACCCGGAAGGTCGCGGGTTCGATTACGGATGAGGTCATTGGATTTTTTAAATTTACTTAAACTTCCAGCCGCACTATGGCTCTTGGGTAGACTCACCCTCTAACAGAAATGATTAACATGAATCTTCCTGGGGGTACAGGGCGGCCGGTGCGTAAGGCTGACAAACTTACCTCCATCTGTGAGCCGATTATCTAGACAAAATATGGGAGCCTCGACGTCTCACAACCCTATGGGCCTCGACGGCCTGTTACAGGGATAGCTTAAGATTTTTACCTTTAATGTAATCTGTAAAGTGAATGTTCTACATTTGTACGGCGTCTGAAGCACGTGTGGATATTCAGTTACAAACCGGAGCTTAGTAAATGGTTTGTGAAAGTGTTATGTTTGGAACAAGTTTAAACATGGTCTTGTATTTCACGTCTGAAGGTCTTTTGTTACTGGACAACTCCTCTCAGACCAGGATTCGATCCTGAGGCTAGAGAATTCTATATCGAACTGAGTATCAGAATTTATCAAGGCTAGCAACTGGGAATATTCATATTACCTTTCTTCAATGTGCAATGCTCATAAATATAGTTTTATGTAAAAGAAGAATAGACCTACGCCATTTTTGTTATTTCATAAGACATTAAGTAACAAGAGACCGCATAAATCTAGATAAAAATCATGTTTATGCTCTAGCCCAACAGGTCTGTTGTTGGGCAGCTTAAATAAAGAGGGATGAAATTCATGAACATGTAACAAGCATGAAAGAAAAGAAGGCATATGTATAAAAATAACTTGCGTAAGTGAAAGGATAATATTAAAATTAATTTTGAAGAAATAATCTGAGAAATTGTGAACTGAATCAAGTGGTTCAGGATGGTGTTCAGAGGTTGTTTCGTGTGAAATCAGCGAAGAGTCGTTTGCTTTCATGAAAGCAGCTGAACTATGGTTACGCGAGATTTGAACTTGTCAAGGCGATGAATATGAGGTTTACCGACTATCAGCTTGTCAACAGGACTGTACTGTGGGTTAGTGAACATTACATGATCGTCTGCAGTACACCATCGACCACAAAGATCATTTCTGTGGCTCCAACCACCGTGGTTTTCCTCTCGTCTTAATTATTTGACAAACTGCTTAAACTTAGCTTTAGAAAATTATTGGATCTTTATCAGCTGGTTACCAATTCCTTCGTCTTGGGCTGACCGATCTCTGGGCTAATGTCCTCCTTAAGGCATGTTTAGATTTGTGCCTTTCTTTTCTGTTCACTAGCTCTGTATCTGTATGTTTACCTAGGGCACGTTATTACAGAGCCGTTGCCTAGTAATGGGTATACACATCACAGTACAATAAAAGATAAGCGCAGTTGCCCTATTATTATTTTTAATTTTCCTGAAAAAATGTCGTAATAAGAAGTTCAATCCCGGTAAAAGACACAGAACTTAATGATGATACATTGAAAATTTACCACGGCTCACTTGTCACAAGTACACGCAGTCGTTTTGTTAACTTCGTTCATGACAAAAGCAGAAGAAGTTTCCTGACGCTCAAACAGATTCACGAGAATTAATCGATTAATATTACGATAGTCTAGTCAGCTGACCCCGAAGACCGCCTGCCGTGAAGTTTTATTAATGGTTTTCCTCGATCTCTGCATGTAAATGATGGGATAGTAACTTAAAATAGTCCACAACTGCTTCTTTAGACATCCATCCTAATTTATCACTCTCAGTTGCTTTCGTTTTCTGAGCCATGCAGACTACGCATGACAGAAAACGTCATTAAAATGGACTAAGAAACAGACACAAGATGCAGACAGACTGACACACTCAAGTCCCTAATATAAAAAAAAAATCTATCCCTTCAAAACTCGGTAAGTTCAGCGACGAGTGTATTCATCAGTCAGGAGGTTCAGGAGACAGAACTCACCGGAACAGGAAAGCTCTTTTACAGCTTTCTGCTTCTAGATTTTTTTTTTTTCGTGGGTTGGGGTGAGACTGAGTTCATTGGTACGTCGGCCACTACTAACTCCTCTATTGTACCAGCCCCGTATGGTAGATGGTGAGTGTGGAACAGTCGATGGAATGAGAAACGGCAGGGGAAACCGAAGTACTGGGATAAAACCTGTACCAGTACCACTTTGTCCACCACAAATCCCACATGACCTGACCTGCGCTCGAACCCGGGCCACAGCGGTGGGAAGCCGGAGGCTAACTGCCTTAGCTATGGCAGACCTTTCCTGCTCCTATGTCATTACATTATGTAAGTACATTAAAACCCTTTTTAAGGCTCAACAGCTGGATATAATTCTGTAAATTTATTAGGCTGGCTATGGTCCAAAAATAGTTTTGTCCGCCAACACAAGACGTACGAGTATTTCTGTTTACAGAACTAACAAAACAATAAGTTACTGCCTTTTCAGACCACACCCATGCAGATAATCGTTATTCATCTGCTTATAACCGGGCAGTAGACGGTTCCACCGCGGACAGGCGTTTTGCCGTCACTGCAAGGCGAATGCTAAGTACCATAATTGCTTCTTCATGTGGTGTGAAGAACTCGTAAAGTGGTTCCCTCTAGTGAAGGTTACTGGAGGTAGAGAGAGAGAGAGAATGACCTACAAGTTAGTCAGCCAGCCAGAGTCTGTGGTTATACGCGTATTTTCTATCCAGAACGCTCTTTTATCCTTGCAGCTGGCTGTACATACATGTGAATCACCAGCAAAGGCTGTATATACTCGTGAGTCAGCAGCAACCAACAACAGGCTCCGTTCCCATGAAGTTACGAAGTGTACACTTCGTCGTCGACCTACGACCTAGGCGACTTAAAAAAAAAAAAAGATTAAAATGTAAAAGTTTTTAAAAATAAATTATAAAGATGATAAAAAGATTAGAAAGGTTAAAAAATACCGTTAATAAATATATGGCCTACATGCGACCAGATCGACTTACGACATGTCATTCAGAACGGAAGTCGGTCGTAAGTCGACGACCAAGTGTAATTATTAAGAATTCCTTTCCATGCAGACGACCTTGCCCGTATGTACCACTGGAACAAAGATGGCTCTTTCGTCTGTACTCCATTTTGTGGCATTGTGCAGCAGCTTATACCGGCATGAAGGTGGGTCTCTGCGGTCTACCAGATTTCATTTGTAGAGAGCTGAGAGGTCTTGTTCTCCTTGGCCTCGCTGTGGTCTTGTTTGGCCCCACTGACCCTATGTCCCTCTGTCTTCAGTTGGTAAACCAGTGCTTCTTTCAGATTGGGCGCTCCTAATTAGTACAGGCATGTCGGTCATAGTTTAGTAAGATACAATTCGCGCAGCTGATGAACCTGGTCTGAAATGGGTCTTCATACTTTAAGGGACAAGAACAAGCAGGTTCAAACGAAAAAGCTCTGACTTGTGCTCGGGTGGTGCTCCGTTCGAATCTCGATTAGTTAGCCAGTCACTGAGATTTTTCATAGTTTTCTGCAGCCCCTCCAGACAAATTCCTGCATATTACTTCAAAATTAGGTCACGACCATTTCTTTCCATAATCTTAATTACTCACAGGACAGTTAAAAAATTACAGATAAATAATCTGTCATTAAAGTTTCGAGTTTTTCAACGCATGAGTAATGATATATGTAATACGTAATGCCACGTGTCTCTCTAAACCAGTCTGATTGGAAACTGTGGCGAGAGAATTAGCGAAGTATAGGCTAAGTTTGAATCTGGTGATAATACAGGTCGGATGAGGAACCAGCAGACCGTACAAATGCTAATCATCGCCTAGAGACATGCGTATTCGTACATAATTGAATCAAAACCAACAGATAAGAGGGTACGGTGTGACAGGATGTCTTAAAACTATTAAGACACCATTGATATATGATATGACGCCTGAAATCCGGAATAGTTCATTGTTAGGCAACGGCTCGGTAAACAGTTCCCCGCGGAAATGAGCATGCTGGCAACAATAGAAGAACTACGGTTTCTATGCAACTGCGAGTTAAACACGCCACTATAATAATAGAGGAATTGTTAGGAAATAGTGTTTTCTGTTTGGGCCGCATGGACTGCTCTGTAAAGCCTGTACTGACAGAGGATTTGTGTGTAGTGCAAAGGGAAGAATTTTCAATAACATGTTTTATGTGCGAAATGTACACTTGACGAAAGGCCGAGCATATTCATGAAAGACAACCCCATCTACTCCTCAGTGAGGATATTACATAAGGACTATTACCGCAAGAGTACAGTTGAAGAAAAAATCTCTGGTCGTGAGTCTCAAGGGTCTGACGCCAAAACGAACTGATCGGCGGTAAATTTCCAGTCGTAAAGTAACTTTGACTTTGACTGGAATAGAATTGAGGGAGATGGCAGTGGAAGATGATTGAGAAGAGATAGCAAAGACATAGTTGGCAGTTGCAGCAGAGAACTGGACTGAGAGTTTCGGAGTTGGCAGTTGCAGCAGAGAACTGGACTGAGAGTTTCGGAGTTGGCAGTTGCAGCAGAGAACTGGACTGAGAGTTTCGGAGTTGGCAGTTGCAGCAGAGAACTGGACTGAGAGTTTCGGAGTTGGCAGTTGCCAGACAATGTAGGAGTCAAGAGAATTCTGTTGAGAGGTGAAAGTCCGGCAGTGAAGTCTTCATGTGTGCTGTAAGGTAAAGTTGTCCCTGTGCTTAATTAATTAAGCACTACGCCATGCAGGCATATGGGAAATGGATGTATAGATCATTTTCTTGACCTCGTCCTAGTTCGAGGTGAGTGGTCAGCTTCACGCCCCTGCCGCTTTACCCCCGGGGAAAGAGCCCCCGGTACCCATTGGATAGGAGGCTGGGTGGGACCCACAGCCGGTGCTGCAGTACAATGATATTTGGAGTGTGCAGTTATAGTGAGACTGTTATAGTTCCAGTATTAAAATCCGTTACCAGGAAACGACTAGTGAAGAATGTAATAGACTGAGGACACCCACTGTGTGCATGTGTAATCGTGAAATTTAAAGTGCGGAAATTATCGGTAGCGCTGTAATTTTCTGTAGTTAAGAGTTGAGAGTATAAGTGCAATAAATCCAATCAGCCGATCCATACCCCGTCTAATAGTCACGCACCCCAAATCATGACAATCTCTTCTCATTCTGAATGTGCACAGAAAACAGAAGAGGTACTACAGATGAAGTGGACCCATGCGTATCAAATTAAAACTGTGCCGGCAGGAACGAAAGATACGAGAAGAGCATACAGAATTTTAAATCGGAAATTCCGAAAGGAAAGGAAAACATTAAAATTGATCTTGAATGAATAGGGTTCGAGATTGTGGAATCGATTAATGTGATCCAGAAAAGGAACCAATCCCGAACTTACGAGAAAGGTAACGAATATTATGCTCCATGAACCACGGAACATTTCTCGATGAATCCAGCGATTATTGGCTTTTGAAGAAGAACAACTCGGTGGAACATATTATCACTCCTTGTATTATTTGAATAAGCCAAAAACTTGATTTTCATAATTTTGTGATATATATAACGATTAAATACTATACATGTTTCATTATTTATGTACCAGATGTTGTTCTGTATGTCAGTTTTCTAAGATAAATCATGAAAGACTATTTGAGTTGAATGGAAAAAAGGGGACTGCATGCGAACTGCAAAGATAAGACCAAAATTAAATTTCCCTAACATCATTTAGCGCAGCGCTACAATACATACTTGCGTCTAAATTCTTCCAGGAATTTTTCTGTATGATAAAACCCAAAATGAATATTAAATAACGCATATTCCTAAATGAGATTAATTTCAGTAGAACTAAGTAGCAGAGGAGGCGCGTTATACGTGAGGAGTCACCGAACTCATCAAGTGAGATTACACGACAACTTTTCGGGCTAATTCTGTTGATCCATGGATCGAATTCAGACGGTGGTTACCCTGAGGTTTACAGTGGCTTCCGTCAATCCCCGCGGGTAAATGTCAGGATTGTATCTTCACCCGCCTTCCTTCCCTCAGGCATAGACCCTGAACTTGATCACTGCTCCATGAAAGGAAAGGCTCGCTGTGATAAGCCAACAGATGGAATAGCTTTCCTAGTCACGAGACACACACACGGATCAACACGGACATTATACCAGACGGTCAGAGAGCAATTTCCTGCAAAATTAAACTCACAGTCCATCGGAATCAACAAAACTTTCTTCATATTTTGTTCTGTTCCATAGCTCATTCACTGACGCTGTCTCTACTGAACGTCCTATATAATGTTGAATGGAGAACCGGGGTAGCTCAGTCAGTATAGCGACGGGTTACGGACTGGACGATTGGGGTTCGATTCCTGGCTGGGGCAAGATATTTTTTTTCCATTTCACAGTTTCCATAGCGGCCCTGGGGCTTAACGAGCCTCCCGTTCAATGAGTACGGGGGGTTAAGACGACCGGTATGTGATGCTGACCACTCACCTCCATTTAGTTCCGAGTCAAGAGTGGTGGAAGTAAAACTCCACTCCCCCATGCGTTTTCAGGGCCTTGTGCTTCATTATTTAATCACTGGGACAATTTTACTTTGTTTTTTTTACAGTCGAATGGAAGGTTGATTGTATTATGTGTTTGATTTGTCTCATTCTGGTCCGTCACACTATTAATTACAAAGTGGATAATTTTCAGTCCAGTGTGACATACAAGTTTACAGAAGTTTACAAAGTTTACAAAGACTGAAGTGTTGTAAACTTGTATGTCACACTGGACTGAAAATTATCCACTTTGTGTTTTGTGTGTTTGAGTACATTTCGTTCAATATATGTATACGCCATGCAGTATGGGAGGATGGCAGTAAGTAATGTGAAGGGACCCCTCTTTTAATGTAGCACCCAGGAATTTTCCTGGAGGTACTGAGAAGAAACTATTCCCAAAGGGGTTTTTAAGAAATATAAAACCCTTTAGGAATAGTCAGCCTCCAGCCTGGAGTTGCTAAGGTAGGCCACACAACATTCAGTATGTTATTGCTCTACTCCCGAGTGGATTAAGATTAGTTTTCGTGAAAGAGAGTAGGAAGATGTGAATCCATTTTGACTTCCTCCGGACACAATCCAAACCAAGACTTCTTGTAACACCAGTGATGCCCTTCGAGGTCCATGACAGACAAAGTGTTTATTAGCGCTAACTATTGACTTTTCAAGAAAAACCTTCTCTAATGTAACTTGGTCTTACGAGATTTCAGGTCGCAGCAGCAGTCATTCTAAAGCGTATTGTCTTCTGGTATCTGACGTCGTGTAGTATGGCAGATTATTATAGATTTTATAGACGAAAGTGCTGCCTCCATGGCAAGGATAGAAAATTTCTACTTTCGATAACTTCCATTATCTTCGCTAAGTTCTACCCGACTCTAAGACAACAAGCAGACAGCAATCTTCTTAGTTAAGTCAATCAGCTTGTCGTAATTAATATTCTTAATAGACTATGATTCTTTTATCAGGTTACATGTAATTGCAAAAGTTATTCATGAATCTTCGCTTGCAAGTTCCCCTCCTTTCTTTGTGAGGGGAAAACGTTACAGGACCTACCGCCCATCCTTCAAAGCCACTGTTCCTCAACTGAGCCAACTCGATTCCACACAGCTTCTATCTTAATTCAGAAGGAAAATATTCTATGCACGATACGGACAGTGCGGCGCCGCTGAGCTTGGTCAACATTTTTAGAAGTATATAGGGGCTATTGACCGCCTCTGTGGTCTAGTGGTCAGAGTTTCTGGCTACAGTTCCAGAGGTGCCAGGTTCGATTCCCGGCACTACCAGATTTTCTGAGAAGTAGTGGGTCTGGAACGGGGTCCACTCAGCCTCATGAGGATAATTGAGGAGCTATTTCAAGGAAATAGCGGCTCCGGTCTAGAGAACCGAGATTAACGTCCGTGGGGATCCGTTACACTGACCACGTGACATCCTCAATCCGCAAAAGTTGGCACTAACTTCGCCGATAAGCGGCGGTCACTCGGTCGGTATAGTTTGTTTGCGGACTACAGGCCACGGAGTATAGGGACTATTACGCACTTCACCTTGACAGAACGCATCAAAGAAGAGCCAGAAGAACGTTACGAGTAGGTGGCAAGATTCAAAAGAGGACGGACGAGTATTAATGTTTGGCCTTCGCGTTCTGGGTGGCTGTCGACTGCAACTTGCGTTCAAATGAGGAGTCGGTATTGATGAAATTGCTTCTCAAATGCGCATCAGTCATGGAGAGAATAGGTACAAGAGTGGATTAAGGCAAATGGAAAATATGTCAGCAGGATTTTTCAAGAAAGATTTCTGATCCATGGAGATTAATGAACTAGATCGTAGTTAGAACTCAGTAGCGTTGAGGACCTAAGGGACAAATACACTGAGAATTACATTCTTAACATTCATATCGATTCAACATAGCAATTATACGTACATTACTATGGCAATATTCTAACAGCTCAAAGTTTCTTTAAAAGAACACCAGCATGCAGAAAAAAATTTAATTGAGCACCACGTCATGATGACGTATTCTTACCTCGCCACTAGATGGAGGTGAATGGTTAACTATCAATCACTTTACGTCAGCGGATACATACCCCCGGTAATTTTGGATGGGAAGCGTGCCCCCACAGGGAATCGAATCCCGGTGGTGTCAGATGGTTGCCAGTCGCAATATTGACTGAGCTATCCGGGCTCCGAATTACTTTTTCAACGCTTATAACGCACTTTCTTTTGTTTAAATTACTTCCCACATATTCCATAAAGAATCAGAACATGTTCGTTCCAAGGTCCATTAGCTTGATCCGCCACTGAGCCGTTGTCTGTAGACGCCTGTCGTGTCTGCATAGAGAGACTGAAGTGATGATGTAGACAAAGACGGGAAGTAAACACAAGTACAGTGCCAAAAGGTCGCACCATCCGAGTCCATAACGGCCAACTAGGAGACTGAGCAGATAATGAAGGTAGTTCCGTCCCGTCGATTTACATGCAACGGCTTGTGTGAACTCGTGTAAGGGACAATACAGCCTTCGTGCATATGTTATATGGTTGTGAATATGAAAGTCAAGTAACTGCAAAAGCAAAATGCAAACCATGCCCCGAGCAGGATTCGAACCAACGATCCCACTAAGTAGACACGTACTGTAAGGCGAAGTTCTCGGAAGATGCGTACATAACAAGCCAGAGAAAAGTCAATTAAATTCTGCGCAATAGTCCTCTGGTTCGAGCCTCAAATATTTCCTTGCTTCGTGTTGCTGTCGTGAGAATACATCAAAAGAAAAAATCGTTTTTGTTTTGGAGGCATGTATCATTGCAACTGACAGCAGTGGGAAAAAGGAAAAGCAATTCCTATAGCCCCTTCTCTATACACGAAATTTCCGAGAAATTTCTCATGTTTATTGATTACAATCGTTTGTGTATGCAATGTATGGTGATCTATGTTAATATAGTTTGCGAATTGTTCCTGTTCGCAGATTAGCAAGAGAGAAATGTGGTTTAATTCCAAGTATCTCACGGCAGAGATCCTGAAATGTGCTCCATAGGTAAATTTACCTAATCGGCTGTTTCATAACAAACAGGAAACTAAATATATTTTCCATTAAAGTTACAAATTTGAAACCTGGTACCTTCCCCATGTAATTCTTCACGTAATGATGTCACTTGTTGACTGTGTTTCAAGTAAAAATAAGCTGCGAATTGTGCCTCTTTTTATCGTTGGAGTTGCTGAATTCGTGTGCATGTTCAGTTGTGCCTCGGCTGCTCGGTAGATCAGTCAGGGCTTATTTCTAGCAGCTCTTTAACTTTCACGTGTCAAGAGAATACTGCACAAACTCTGTAAAATAAGATGTAACTAATGTAACTTCATTATGTCAGAAGCTGCAGTTCTTTAAAAATAAGACAAGGAGAGAGGGATGTTTTTATTTATGTCTTATAGTATTTTTTAATACAGTTGCTCTATTCTGATCTGAAAGTCTGACCTAACCTGATCTAACCTCAGCCAAAGACCCTGAATCCGGCTGAAGTCTTGTCGCAACTTTCTACAAAGCAGTACAACCCACAGTTAGGCCACCTGAGGGAGACGGATGGTTTATGGAAAACAGCAAATGCTCGAAGACTCAAATTCGATGTGGGAGGTTTTCATTAAAAGTTGTCGAGTAAATCCGATTTTCAGCCATACTGACCCACAATAAAGCGCAGATGACGTGAGGTCATTAGTGGACTTTTTATATGTTTCATAAACCAATGGTATATATTGTTAAAAATCGAAGTAGGAGATTTTCTTGAAACGTTGTTGGGCAATTCCAACTTCCAGCCACGCTGGTTTATAATAAGACTAGTTTATATCAGGCCATAAATAGGCTTTACCCATGCATCCAATAACTCATCTTATATATTTTGCTGAAATTGGATGTGGAAGACTTTTACTAAACGCTGTTGGATGATTCTGATTTTCAGCTACATTAATCCATCATAAGGCCTAGTTCAAACAAGACCATAACTGGACATTTCCATGTATCCCAAGAACCGTTTAAGATATTTTGTTGAAAATCGATATGAATGACTTTTAGCAAAAATTTTTGGAAAATCCGATTTTCAGTCACATTCATCCATAATAAAGCCTCGTTTGCTTAAGGCAATAAATAGAAACGTCTATGTATCTCAAGAATTGTTTCGCATAATTTGTTGAAATAAAACCAAAGAAACAAACTCCATGGTTTTAGTCCGCAAGCGATGTATACCGACCGAGCGACCGCCGCTTGTCGCGCGAAGTTAGGGCCAACTTTAGCGGATATAAGGTGTTGCGTGGTAAGCGCAACGAATCTCTACGGCCGTTAATCTCGGGTTTCTAGACCGGAGCCGCTATTTCCTTGAAATAGCTCCTCAGTTATCCTCACGAGGCTAAGTGGACGCCATTCCAGACCCAGTGCTTCTCAGAAAATCTGGTAGCGCTGGGAATCGAACCAGGACCTCTGGGCCTGAAGCCAGGAACTCTGACCACTAGACCAGTGAGGCGGTCAATTTGTTGAAATTCGATGTAAAAAAAACTTTTCGAAAAACTTGATGGACAGATCTGATTTTCATTGGTATTATCTAGAATTATCAACATATCACTAATTTCATTGACAGATTTTGTTCAAACTTGACATGAGTGACCATCTTTATAATTAGTGTTACATTATTTCTTTTTCTAAATAAGATAATTTGACCTCAAGCAGCGCCTTCTGTAATTGTATGTACTACATTTTTTAGTACAGCCTACTCACTTTTGGTTCTTCATTAAACCCAAAGACCATAGGCCAGCAGAAAATGTCTACTTATTAAGCCACACGCTCCCTCGTTGCATACTGCGCTATACTTTATGGCCTTTTATATTTATGGCCTCGCTTGGCGTTTTGTACACAGACCCGTTTAGGGATCACATCCACACAGCTAGGAATGCGATGACTAGTGAAGTCAGGAAGTAGAAAATTAAAATTCGAATTGGCGCCCAGTTTCTGAAGCAGTAAATATCTTTCACAATGGAGGCCATTTTTTCTCCGCCCACAGTTCAGATCACTGGCGTTCAGTTCAGATGATAGAATGTCCTCGTCATACTCAATAAGGACAAGATTGAACCCGCAAAGTAATGAAACCAATAAAGTTCATAGTGCCATATTGTATTATAATACGTAATTCCACTTCGAGTCTATTGACGTTTGCTAGTATGGGCGGTAATGAAACACAAATGTAGATATTACAGGGCAACATTCGTTCATTTAAATACAATTGCGATTATTTCTCTCTGTTCCACCCACCCCCCACCCCCACCATTATTATTATAAACCATGTCTGCATCTTCCTACAGTTTTCACCATAGCAATTTCAGTACGTCAATCTTTATGACAGACTGTACACATCATCAGTCAGCTAGTTATTCTGCAAGCCATTTATTAATTTAATATTCGTGTCACTTCTGTTCAAAAACATAAAAATTAGAATATACAAAACTATAATTTTGCCTGTGGTTCTGTATGGGTGTGAAACTTGGTCTCTGACATTAAGGGAGGAACATAGACTGAGGGTGTTGAGGAGAATATTTGGACCAAAGAGAGATGAAATCACAGGAGCTTGGAGAAAACTGCATAATGAGGAGCTTCATAACTTGTACTCTTCTCCAAGTATAATTAGAGTAATCAAGTTGAGGAGGATGAGGTGGGCAGGTCATGTAGCACGAATGGGGGAGACGAGGAATGCATATAGGATATTGACGAGAAAGCCAGAAGGAAAGAGGTCACAGGGAAGACCAAGGCGTAGGTGGGTGGACAATATTAGAATGGATCTTAGAGAGATAGGATGGGATGGTATGGATTGGATAGATCTGGCTCAGGATAGGGACCAGAGGAGATCGCTTGTGAACACGGTGATGAACCTTCGGGTTCCATAAAATGCTGAGAAATTCTTGAGTAGCTGCAGAATTGGCGGCTCCTCAAGAAGGGCTCAGCTCCATGAGTGAGTAAGTAAGTCACTTCTGTTAATAGTCACGCAAACAAGGACAATCCAGTCTCGCGCAGGCGTATGGTGGACTTCCCATTTCCAGAGCTCGGTATAAATTACTGACCAAATTTCAACCTTATTTTCAAGGGCATGCATACCATGCTCTTGCCCAATAATCATACTCTTTATGTGTTAGAGCGGGGGAAGACAGTTCATGCCTTAGATCGCGCGGCCACTGTGATCGGTGACTGAAATTCTCAGATAGTAGAAATTCCCTATATATCTGCTTATTTTTAAAATATTAATATCTTACTTATACGTTTGCTCGATTAAGCTGAATCACTACCCTGTTTGTTTCAAGTTTAACATTAGCAACAACGGTTGTAAAATTTATACATCTCACATAAAAAATATACCTAGTGAACTGAAGGAATCTCAGGATATAAGATTATTAAATGGAAATAGTTCGTGTGCTTTTTTCTTCTTACCTAAGACAGATGCCTGCTTCATTGTGCTGAGAACTCGTCCCAGCGTCTCTAAGATCTTTCCCATGTGTTTTATAATGGAGGCTGCACATGGATGTGTCACTCGTAACAGCTTTGCCAGAAGAGGCGTTCAAGCTGACTGTCGTCATAAAACGTACCTATGTGCAGTGTGTTTACAGCCATGAAGGACAATCCATCAGAAACGAAGAAGAAGAAGAAGAAGAAGAAGAATCACATATATTTGAAGCTGCATCTTTTTTTCTTTTATCTGTGTTTGAAGATTATTACTTCTTATGTTCAATTTTGTTTGATAACTTTCCGGTGACATTAATGGAAAAGTTATACGTATATTTGGTGGGTTTAACATCTTGCTCTTATGGCCGTGCCATTGCTCAAACGGTTAGACGCTGGCTTCCCATCGCGGCGGCCCGGGTTCGATCCCGGGTATGGTCAAGTGGGATTTGTGGTGGATAAAGTGGCGCTGCAGCAAGTTTTCTCAGAGTATTTCGGTTTCCCCTGCCAATCTTTATTCCACCAATTGCTCCACAATCACCCTCACCTATCATATGGGGCTGGTACAATAGGCCAGAAGTGGCTGCAGTACAAGGGAATTAGTCCCACCCCACTAGCAATAAAAAAAATCTTGCTCTTACAGAGTTGTGATGATAATGATAGTGGTGATCAAATGTAACAGTTAGCTAGTCCTAAATTTGATGATAATACTAAAATGAATCTTGAAATCTGCTGTGAGAGTGTTGACTGAAGTTGTTACATTAGGACGGGGCCCAAACGCGGATTCTTGTATGACAAGGAATCTGTGGATTCCGTAAGAGGTGAGGCGTTTTTTTAGAGCTGAGCAAATATTAGCTTTTCAAGAATAACTTTACTCCATTTACTGTTATAACATACAAGTAATGAATAATTGCAAGCTAATTTTTAAAATGAGTAGTACCGTAAATCGTGTTTTAAACCCATTCTTAGGGTCAAGTATATGGTCTAACATAGTTTGAATTTATAAAGTTTCATGTTATAGCGAGGAGTGGGCAGTAGTGACTGATGAAATATTAGCATCTGCTGTTTTATTCTTAAGATGGAGAACGGGTTAGTGTCTTTTCGGCATTAAAATTTATTAAACATATTAAAACAATTACAGCTACTTCTAATAATATTGTGGCGTACCGCTAAAAAGCCGGGCGATAAGACGTCAGTTGCTAGGCAAGGGCTGCAATAAGAATGTATACTTCAGTATAAACGCAATACCAGTAGACCGTTGTATAGGATTCGCCTAAACAACAAATGCGTTTCCCCGGA
Organism: Cryptotermes secundus; assembly: GCF_002891405.2. Classification (NCBI taxonomy): domain Eukaryota; kingdom Metazoa; phylum Arthropoda; class Insecta; order Blattodea; family Kalotermitidae; genus Cryptotermes; species Cryptotermes secundus. Next base: position 543,159 of record NW_019740674.1, on the reverse strand, counting down.
AATGGAATGATATCCATGGAAACGAATACTACCAGCGGATAAAACAAAACCCTTGAACACGATATTCCCTAGTCAGTCCGAGCGCACGCTACAAGTGTCAGTGTAGCTCCGACGAGTGAGAAGAGAAGAGTTCTCATCCACCTAGACCAGAAGACACTTCACCGAGAATGGCGGTATGAGAGAGTCGTGACATTGGTGAAGGAACGTCCGAAGACGTTATAAGTTGGGAATAATTGTACTTGCGAGTGTAAAAGTAACCTTCGTCCAAATCCGAAACCCAGAAAATTTCTTGCCGCGTTGCCTAGCAAACACACAACAATATATTACGTAACGGAATGGATTAGCTTAAAATAACCTGACACAATACTCTCTGATGATATGAGCCAAACTGTTGCAAAATGCCTATAACGAAGCAAAAGGATACTTTTCTGAAGTTACCAGAAGAAATGAAGAGTTTCCGATTTAACGCTCCAATTAGGTATACCTGTAATGGCAGGAGAGGTACCGACCAAAGCGAAGAAGGTTCTTTGCTTCAGCTTTCACGGTTTATATCCTCTGAAATTTATTAATCCTTTTTAGATAATTCGTAAGACTGCTTAGAGGCCGCGCCATATCTCAGGCGGTTAGTCGCCGGCTTCCCACCGCGGCGGCCCGGGTTCGAGCCCGGGTCTCGTCGTGTGGGATTTTATGGTGGATAAAGTAGCGCTGGGGCAGGTTTTCTCCGAGTACTTCGGTTTCCCCTTCCAATCTTTATTCCACCAATTGCTCCACAATCA
>NW_019740674.1:513733-541863 GCF_002891405.2 Cryptotermes secundus | reverse complement strand
AACGGGCCTGTTAGCAACTGCTCACGCTGGTTCGCTCGCTGATTTCTTCTTTTTCTTCTACCCTGAAGATGGAGGCTATACATTCATCCGAAACGTCGGTTAACACAATATCTACACGGCGCCACATCCCAGAAGACTGCTTTTTTCATACTCACTGCCGTGAAAACCTCAAATCTTACGTCTTCCGAGTTTTCGTCTGAAGATTGCCCCTAGAGTACTCAAACAGCAAGACAACTTGAATGGTGGATTGAACAGATTTGAACACAGAACAATGAAAATGTAATGATTTTCCTTGATATATTCAAGTTCTTGCATGTTTTCATCTGTAACCGTTTCGAAAATACACACATCTCTTTTCAACCGAATCATTTATAACAGCCGTATGCAACATGCTTCTCTGCATCTGACAGATTGGGGTGATACTAAACAATTACAAACGGTGTTAACGTTTAAATTCCTATATCAGTAAACATATATTTTTAACAACGCAGTCTCTTTTCAGAACAACGAAATGAACAAGTTAGACAATCTGTATGAGATGTGTGGAAATTCATGGACAATAAAGCACAGATAATATTTGCATGTTATGTTAGAGAAATTGAGCCACAAAAATTATTCATCACATAACGGACTGCGTCATTACAATAAATTCTCTTAACAGCTCTACAGAATATGAAAATATTCCGAACTAAAAATAAATTTAATTTTCATGTTTTAAGTTTTGTCGTATGAAGGCATATATATTAATCGCATACAAAATTATTGTTGTTAGGTCTAAAGCGAAGCAAATTTATGAAACAGTTGGAAACTTAAATCAAGTTTTAGGCGCTAAAATTTGTGTTGGATGACATGAGATAATTTGGTAGTAAGAGCGTAATACCTACCTTTTTTTTTTAATTCGCTTGAATGAATGGGCCTTCTCGGCCCTTGCACCGCGACCTACAGTGGTCAGTTGTGCTTCCCCTTTTGATTATCCCCTCAGCAGTCCTGCTATTCGAATGAAGCTCAGGATTTTATACGTGGGGGCGTCGAAATAGTCACTTGGTTCCATAAAGTATTGACCCAAGTGGCGCAATCTTAAATAAGCTAAGGCCTCACATTCACACAGGATATGTGTGGCTGTTTCATTGTCTTCGATAGGCCGTACTTTCGCAGTCCCTATGCGACCTGAACATCGGGATCAAGCCAGATTTTGCCCTTTTGCTCCACGCGAGGTTTCTGTCCTCGCTGAGCTGGCCTTAAGTTCGCTTAGTGGGGGGGGTGGAGTCCAGCTGGGTCCACTCGGCACGGCGGCCACAGATTGTCCTATTGTAGCCTGCCCCGGTGATTATGATGATGGAGAATTTGGTGGAATGAAGATTGGCAGGGGAAACCGAAGTACTCGGAGAAAACCTGCCCCAGCGCCACTTTGTCCAACACAAATCCCACTTAACCGGACCAAGGATCGAACCCGGTCCGCCGCCGTGGGGAGCCAGCGACTAAACGCTTGAGCTATGGCGCGGCCTAATACCTACTGTTACTGCTAGTGGTGGTAGTGGTAGTTGTAGTAGTGGTCATGTTAGTAGTACTGGTAATAGTAAATTAAATAGTAGTAGTAGTAGTAGTAGTAAAGGTAAGGTAAGGTAAAGTTGTCCCTGTGCTCAACGAATTAAGCACAACGCCATGAAGGCGTATGGGGAGTGGATGTATAGGTCCACATTTTCTTGACCTCGGCACTAGCTGTGAGTAGTCAACTTCAAGCCCCAGCCGCTTTAACCCCGGGGAAAGAGCCCCCGGTACCCATTAGATAGGAAGCTGGGTGAACTCCAGAGCTAGTCTGGACGATTTGGAGAACAGAAAATTCTTGACCCTACCGAGGCTCGAACTCCGACCCCTCAGCCGTCCAGTCCGTAGCCAGTCGCTATACCGACTACGCTACTCGGCTCCTGTAGTAGTAGTAGTAGTAGTAGTATGTCTCTTGCTTAAATTTCACTGTCAGAATTCTAACTAATAACGCGTTTTACTGCAGTTACCTTTCCTCTGGAGCCCTTGAGTGATTTAAGTGAAAATTCTTGTCTCAGAACTTGAATTAATTTCTGTAAATGTTCAATTACATATATCTTGGATACTATACGTAAAACTATTTAATGTGGAGCAGTCTTATAAACTTTAATATATTTTGACTTCAGAAGGGTTTCTAAAGCGTTAACAGATCCAAGTATAGTCTGCCCTTATATCTGCATAAAGTTGCTAGCAGGAATTATACTCGTAAGTTACAATCCCGTGATGGATTTCTATGTGGAATGTCCACTAACAACACTTCTCAGTAGAAGTGAGTTGTCAGACAGAACTTAAAATAAAATCGCGCTCCATTGCTATATTTGTCATTATTTCAAACGATAATTATTTCATCCAAGAATTACGGATGAATGTATGTTCTCGCTCCATGCTCGATTACACGTTTTTTTGACTGCAATGATTAATTCTCTAGAACCTTCAGCCTGAAATTTCGAGCTGCCACCTTGTTCGTATTACATTCTACAGAAATTGCATCTTAAGCTGGGATCAGGACATTGGATGGAAATTCTGTCGCTCACACAGTCGCAATTTTGATGTTATTATGGCATGGAACTCAAGATTATGAAGACTAAATAAAGTTCATGGTATGAAGTTAGTGCCTAGTTTCATGGAAATACGGTCAGCGTTACTTTTCAGGAAGACAGGTGGACATAAAAGACAGACTTACAAATAAGCCTGTTTTTTTCCTCCGAGGAAATCGGACTAATTACGGAGTAGACAACACAACTACAGTGTGTTCCACAAATGACTCCATCCACGTGATTCATACCGTAAGATGAAATGAAATGGGAGACTTGTGACGAGATAAGGAAATTGTGTAGGTTCGGATTTACCTTATACAGGACCGCGCCATAGCTCAAGCTGTTAGTCGCTGGATTCCCACCGCGGCGGCCCGGGTTCGATCCCGGGTCTGGTCAAGTGGGATTTGTGGTGGATAAAGTGGCGCTGGGGCAGGTTTTCTCCGAGTACTTCGGTTTCCCCTGCCAATCTTCATTCCACCAATTGCTCCACAATCACCCTCACCTATCATCTGGGGCTGGTACAATAGGCCAGAAGTGGCCGCAGTACAAGAGACTTAGTCCCACCCCACTAGCAATAAAAAAAAGTTCCATGGTCTTTATTTGAAACATTTGCCGTCGTGGTGTAGGTCCGTAATAATGAAATACAAGGAAAAAAATAATTTGTTGCACTGTATACTGTATTAGCTGTGCGGCATTAATGTAGAAATAGGCTTTTATCTGTAACAAATGAAAAATAATTTGAATGAGATCGCAGGAGAGCATTTGCAAAATGTGCGTTTGCATGTTTTGGAGAATGTCTCTCCTCTCTTGTTTAACAATCCGCTAGTCTGCAATAAATTTTATCTTGAATAGAAACTGATCATTTAATTTACTAAAGAGCTGACTAACTACGGATTTTAATCCTTTTCGGAAGCTTACGGAAAATCAGTCGATCGAGAAATTACTTTTATAGACCCGAATATTCAATGCTGTATTCCCAAATGCCCACCACCCTTCTGTATATTGTCCAACGAAATCAATCGCATCCCCAATTCCTACTTAACTAACACATATGTTAATATTATCCTACCGTCTACGCTTAAATTGTCCATGAAATCTCCTCCCTGCAAGTTTTGTAACTAAAATTTCCCGTGTATTCAACTATCTTCTTCGCGTGCTACATGCCTCGTTCATCTCATCCGCCTTTATCAGATAACCCTAACAATATTTGATTAATAGTACAGAAGCTCCTCACTATTCAATTTTCTCCAGCCTCCTGTTTTGTCCTGCATATTGGATACAAATATTCCCCCAGTTCTCTGATTCCAGTCATTAATGTGTGTTACGTACCGTTGCAAAACAACAGATAGAATTACGATTCATTGCAGTAATATTTTCAAAATAGACTCACACGAACTCTATTGTCTCCATTCGCAAACATGGCAGAAAATAGCGGGTCTGTTCTCTCGTTCCCGCTGTCGCCTCTCGGACTTCAATTAGAATGGATCTAATTGCGTTGTCGCCAAACCAGAGGAACGAGAATCAATCACGAACAGCCAACCCTCTTCACCCGCCCCTCCCCAGTGCGCCATGCATAGCGTGACAGCTTGTCCTGAAAAATGAACGACAACTAATTAAAATAACTCAAGAACAAAAGTGAACGCTGCCAAAAAAAAAAAGAAAGAGAGAACTGGATAAAACAAAAACAAACAAACAAACAAACAAAAAGGTAGATTGGAGACTGCACTTGAGATGTTCTGATTTATGACATTGTTGCTGAATGAAAACTAAGCGACATGTTGTTAATGTCAGACATCAATATTTTACACCTTATTTTGAACTTCATCAAGCTGTTGACAGAAGCATTATTAGTACATCTGAAAAGAACAGTCTTCTGCGATGGTAACTTTGTCCATCTGCCTACGTTTGACCGTTGTTTGCAAGAAGCAGAATGCAAATCAATATGACATGACGCCTGAAAGCCACCATGACAGCCGCACACCGGTCAGAGAGTTGTACGTGGTTTTCAAAATCCCTTACGTAATATATTACGGAACTAAAATATGCAGGAAACAAGCAGAAGTCATCCTAAATTCTCTAAACCCAAATGTATGTGCCGATTTACGGCTCAACAAATGTAGCGCATACTTAGAAACACCAATGAGTACTCTTGTCTAAGAGGAGGCCTTATTTCAAAACACGTTAAGTGGTCTTGGAACGGACTAAAATTTGGTCATGTGTCCCGACGGTGGCCGAAAACAAGAATGGCTGTATTGGCAAGGCTAGCAGAAATTTAGCCTACCCAACAGACAGGTTACTCAGTCTCCGGCCGTCAAGGACAGGACCCGTTGAGAAGAGAAGAAGTAGGGAGACAGAGAGAGAGAGAGAGAGAGAGACTCCTCATTGTTAGAATCCGGTGCTAAGCAGCTACTAGTGACGATACAGCAGACTGGGAAGACCTGGGGTGTGCTTCAGTTGTTTGTACAGTTTGCAGAACATTGAAAATGCTGTAACTCTTTGTATTTACGAGTAATAATCGTTCAATAAATTCGGTAGTCAATCCAAACACTGAGTCTAGTCACTCACTCGTGACGTCACATGTCACAAGTGCGTATAGTGTTACTTATATCAATTTTAGGCTTGCCGTAATTTAGGCTGCTAAGAAGCCGGCTTCCCACCGCGGCGGTCTGGATTCCATCCCATTTCCGGTCATGTGAGCCAGTACAAAGTACCACAAGGGCAGATTTTCTCCAAGTACCTCGGTTCCCCTCTCACTTTTCACCCCACCAGCTGCTGCACATCATAACCCGGGCCAGGTGCGATAGAACCAATAGCGGCCGGCGTGCCAGGTGGATTCAGTTTCACTCCACCTAGCGAATTAATTAATTTAATACATTTCTGTTACAAATCTACCTGAACATCCACATACTCGTATGTAGTAGTAGTAGTATATTAAATGGCGCTAATGATAATCCCATCTCAGAAATTTGCACGTTCGTCATATTGGTATTTTTAAGAACATGCAATTATAAATGTTAAGGTGTGAGGGCATTCAATGGCTTGCCTAGCGCATACATTTTTTTACAAGTCTACCAATATAAATGTTACTAGAAACAACAGTCATACCCATACACAGACACAGAAAAGTAAAGTTGTCCCTGTACTTAACTGATTAAGCACTACGCCATGCAGACGTATGGGGGAGTGGATGCATAGATCCATATTTTCTTGACCTCGCCACTAGTTGGAAGTGAGTGGTCAGCTTCATGCTCAGGTGTCTTTACCCCCGGTACCCATTGCGTAGGAGGTTGGGTGGACCCCAGAGCCGTTCTGGACAACTTGGAGAAGAGAAGATTCTTGACACTACCGGGACTCGAACTCCGACCCTTCCGTCATCCAGCCCCGTAGCCAGTCGCTATACCGATTACGCTACCCCGGCGCCCGATCCATATACTGACATACATGCACTGAATTTATTGTCTAGGAAGTAAGTCTTCAGTATGATTCTGTTAACCTTAAAACATCTGCTGTGACACGCAAACGGGCCCGTTCCTGAACGCCAGTTATTTGAAAGCTTGGCTGACGTGCCTAGTGGTATTCATCGTAGGAGTGAGCGGGTGGGGGGGGGGACGTACACTGGCAGGGCTAGGTGAATCATGCTTGATGGCGCCGAGCCCACGGCGCCAGGTGATACTAGCCAGCACCAGACGGACGGTCGCCGGCTGGAAAGACACCGTGCCCAGTAGGAAATGAAGCCCTGGCACTGTGATGCCAGCGTTTCAAGGTGCATCTCTGAAGCTCAGTACATTTAAATCAATTAGCGAATTTCTGCTGTGTAATAAGCCTGCACTCAGAGGTAGATGCGTATGCAGTTGTTTAACGACAGTTTTCAACTGCATAATTTTATAGCGTCGAATTGTAGCGTAGATTTGATTGATGATTTGGGGAGTATGTGATAGGAAGCGATAGTGACTTGTATCATCCGGGATTTGTTCCGGAAACGACAGAGGAAAATCACGAGAATTGTGTCAGGATAACTGACCTCACGACCTAGGTTTGAACCCAGTTCTTTGTTGAGTAGTTACGCAGTCAGGTACTGCATAAATTTCTACTTTGTTTTTCAGATATTTTACACTTCCATAAGATAACTGTTGTTTCTGCAAGATTAATTTGTGTGTCAGCTGTTACAGTACATAATTAAATGCGTTAACGGCGTCCTTCGATTCCAAGAGCATTGCGTGTTGATATGTCACATTAAGGTAGAGCTTAAGGTGGATCAGAGGAGGCTTTCTCTGGCATATCGTACATTAAGTAAATGCCCTTTATCACTAAAAGTTATATGTAAAACGGACTACATTCTGAATTCTATTGATTAACAACAATAATAATCAATAAAGATATTACAAATTTGCCATCTTCTGGGATATAGCGCCGTGTATTATGTCAATGAGCCGACGTTTCGGAGGAGCATATCGCCTACATCATCAGGGTCGAAAATCAGCCGAGAAAGAAACCAGCGAGAGCAGGTGGCCAGGCAGAATGAGCCCTCAGTCGGGATAACAAATATATAGAGACCAGAGTTCATCCGAAACGTCGGTTCATATACGTACTTCACGGCGCTGTATCCCAGAAGATGAGAAATTTCGTAAATACCGCAGTGAGAACTTCAAATCCTACAAAGATATTACAGTTCACAGAGGCGTAAATTATTTTCTTTTGCTTTCTTACATTTTCTTCGTGTCTAAAACGTTGCAAACACAATTTGTGGATGTGTTGTTATATGCCTTGGTTATCTTTCCGTAATGAGTATTTCTTTTTATTGCTAGTGGGGTGGGACTAAGTCCCTTGTACTGCGGCCACTTCTGACCTATTGTACCAGCCACAGATGACAGGTGAGGGTGATTGTGGAGCAATTGGTGGAATGAAGATTGGCAGGGGAAACCGAAGTACTCGCAGGAAACCTGCCCCAGCGCCACTTTGTTCACCACAAATCCCACTTGACCAGACCCGGGATCGAACCCGGGCCGCCGCGGTGGGAAGCCAGCGACTAACCGCTTGAGCCGTCCATGATGAGCAAGTTTAGAGATAAGTCTGGTTAATGAAATTCGTTTTCAGAGTAATGAAATCAGCTAAATGGCGTTCGTCCACAATGTCCAGTATCATGAGATGTGATGAAAATGTATTAACCGATATGAGAGACGAAACACGTACATCAAACATAGAATTTCAATGATGTGCTAACAGTATGCACTGAATGCAAAGAACTCATAATAAAATGCAATGAGGCCGAGTTAGCGTCTCTCTTGCTCTGCGGCAGGCGTTTACAGCGACTGCATTCCGTCGCAAATGAAGTCAGCACAGCTAATCTGTCCCAAGTCAGATTGGAGTCAGGGATCGATTTCTTGGTCGGGTCTGTAATGCCCGGCGCATAAGTAGCATGCCGGGCGTGCAATGGCACACAGAACTGTTTCGACCTCATGAGTGAAGACACGATGCAAAGAGAAACCATTCAGTATTCAGTATTCGGTATTGAGGGGGTGGGCTTCCCCGTGCACTTAGACCAGTTATTGGTCCAGTGTGCGTCCCCCTTTTAATTTCTACTGTCTCCATACCCTACCGGTACTGGTGCTTAGTATCAGCCCCTTTCTGCCAGTGAGGTTCCAACCTTCTACTGGCAGTGGTATCTAATAGTTAGTCCCTTTCTGTCAGAGAGGTCCCCCCTCCTCTGGCAGTGGAACCTAATACTTCCCCCATCTACCGGAGGCATTGGAAACTACTTTGGGCGGGAAACTTTTGGACCAAATTTAGCTCAGCGATCCCCTTTGGTGATATGAGGTTCTTTTACATGCCGTAAATCTACAACACGGGACCCACGGCTTAAAGTCCCTCCCGGAGGACTTGTTCCCTGAATTTTTCCCGCCCTTAAAAATTCCACGACCTCCGCCGGGTTTGAACCCGCGTACCTTGAGTCATGAAGTGGGAACGTTACCCCTAGACTACGGCGGCCGCTCAAGAGAAACAATAGTACAACCGCCAGTCAGACGAGGCTCCACAAACAAATCGTATTTTAGTGGTAGCAGCAGCATCGATAGTAGTAGTAGTAGTAGTAGTAGTAGTGGTGAGGCTCTGTTAGCCCCACGCTCAACCTCCAAGTTGAAGCACCACCCCTTGTCTGATATCCATGGCTGCTTATTCAATACATTCTCAGCTGCCCTCTATCTCTGGATGCTTTTCTCCATCCGCAATATGGGGACGCGCCATGCCACGGTGATAAGGGACCCACTTAACGTGATTCTCAGCCTTCCTATGTGGGAAAATATAGCGGCTGGAAGTCACTGATCTGGAGCAAACACAATCGGAACCTCCTAAAAGAAGGGATGCACGCTAACTGCGCCAACGCACGCGCATTGGCATGCATGGGTGATTTAGGTTGCGATCGGAGCCCTATATGCCTGCTCTAATGTCTGTCCTTACATCGCCTCAGTCCATGTGCACTTGATAACCGCTCGTGTAATGCTGCACATTACTGGTATGATGTATCGCATTGCTACTCAACATACGGACATGAATTGCAAAAACAGCTCGATTCCATGTCTGAATTCTGTAGCAGATAAAAAGAAATCATGTTTTACCAAATAGCCTACATCAGTTTCATGAAGGATACGCTTTATATTCAGCTACGTTCTTTGAAGATATGGTGATCAGACACGCGGGTTTGAAACCGGCCAAATGACGGGATATGTGTCCCTGTTTGTCTGTGGTATGGCGTAAGAAGCCTTGCGAAGTACATGCAAGAAGTCCTCTTGCTTGTAGGAACACTTTCTTCTTTGTCGTTATAATTCAGGTGAATCAAGAGTCAGCGGTTTGGAATGAATTATTGCAACGCTATATAGTCTGCGCTACAGACAACATCGTTAAATAAACCATACATAAATACAATAAATATAATTATAAATGCCAGTGTTTAAAAGAATGTATATAGTATGTTTCGAAAGTCTTTACAACTTTGAGAGAACATATGATTTTGTTAGTAACTGGTGAACAAAAATCTGGGAATCGAGGTTGCCTATATGTGGATTCAGTTTTACTTCAATAAAATTCTTCTTATTCTTATACCTTGATGAATCAGGCTGTCTGTTCTGTGTCCATTCAGAATTAATTTATTCCGAAATTTGAATCTTATAGACAGTCGGTAGGGCTCCTTGGATAGGTGATCAGCCCTGTCACAAGACCGCTACCTACACAGGACAACGTAAACACATAATAAACAGGCGGACATCAATGCCTCGAGTATGATTCGAACCCACGATCCCAGTGTTTGAACAGGCGAAGAAATTTCGCGCGCTAGACCGCCCCGACAGTTCTGATCGCCTAAAGGTTTTCTTGCCAGTCACAGTAGCCGCGCGGTCTAAAGCATGAACAGTCTTCGCCCTCTCGAACACTGTGATACTACATATGGATTCAGTTTTGCTCCAATAAAATTTTTCTTATTCTTATACCTTGATGAATCAGGCTGTCTGTCCTGTGTCCATTCAGAATTAATTTATTCCGAAATTTGAATCTTATAGACAGTCGGTAGGGTTCCTTGGAGAGGTGATCAGCCCTGTCACAAGACCACTACCTACACAGGACAACGTAAACACAGAATAAACAGGCGGACATCAATGCCTCGAGTATGATTCGAACCCACGATCCCAGTGTTTGAACAGGCGAAGAAATTTCGCGCGTTAGACCGCCCCGACAGTTCTGATCGGCTACAGGTTTTCTTGTCGGTCACAGTAGCCGCGCGGTCTAAGGCATGAACAGTCTTCGTCCTCTGGAACACTGATACTACTGAACCTGCCTTATGAGATTGAAATGTGTGCTCCTATGTAATAAGTGTAGTATTAAAACGTGTCGTTCTTGGAGGCCTTGTGTATGCCTGTACGTCATTAGTCTTGATGTCCATGTATTTAAGTGCACACCCGTGTTGCGAAGAGAAATCGCACTGCAGATATGGGTGTAGCGTTTAAAACCAGAAAACTGTTGAACAAAATTCGATACAAGAAGAGTTATAGATCTAAATGAAAGATAGAGTTTATGTCGTGTACCAGTTCTTCGTACGATGAGCCGTATTTGAGAAAATCGAGGTTGTTCGGTTTGAACATTTTATAAAGTGAGGGAAGGTTAAGATTATACCCACCAGATCCTCAAATTTCAAAATTGTTCTGAAACTTTCCAGTAGTTGCGGTTGTGTAACGTGCGTACGGATTCACAGGCAAGAACTTCCTCTTCTATGTTACTTGTATCCAGTTCGTACAAAGAAACTAGTAAGGTGACTGTTTCGGCTGTGGAATTTGCCGAGTTTTGTGTAGGGCAATATTACGAAAATGCGTAATGAATATTTCAGTTTTTTAGAGAGCTTTTTAAAATCTGCTTTCGTTAGATAGGAACCTCCGACGAAGTGATGTGCATGTCTGAAAAAGACCTGTAGCGTTTTTCAGTTTGTTTACTGGTGCATCTGTTTGCACAGGTATTCCCTTGTGTGTATGTGTGCGTTTGTGCGTGTATGCGCATGCGTGCCTACCATCACTCTGCTCTACGTTTTAATACATTTTCGTTAAGGATTATCACAGGACTTCTTGATTTTTTTTCCTTGGCACTACAGCCCCAGTGGGCCTAGGCCTTCCTCCGTGAACTTTTCCGTTCACTTTGGTTTTTCTAGATCTTACACATTCGGTAGGACTCCTTGGGCGGGTGATCAGCTCGTCGCAAGATCTCTACCTGTACACAAACAGAGAAAAACGCACACACAGAAACTAAACATCCATGCCCTGAGTGGGATTCTAACCCACCATCCCGGTTTCCAAGAGATCGAAGACAGTACATACCTTAGACCGCTCGGCTACCGTGACCGGCAGGACTTCTTGAATACCGTTTGGAATTATATAAGCCGTTTGATAAGATTATAGAGATTGATTACATAGGATTGAGATTCTTGCAGCGGCGTTTGTGAGTTCTATCTTCTTGTGATTTGATGTCGTGTAGTCCTTTGAAAGTCAACTCACGTTTCGAAGGAACATCTCGACTGCATCTTCAGGGACAAAGAATAAACCAAGCAAGAAATCCGCAAGACGCAGGCAGCTTCCGCGGCCTCAGTATGATAAATAAACATCACTTTGTGCTACACCTTCGACCTCTTGTATATTTACCCTCCCTTCAGTTGTTTATTTGCAGCTAAATATTTTTGAGGGTGTGAACCTTGGCGGATCTCCCAGTCTTCTCAGCGATCGTACTTGCGGATATTTCCCGATCACGTGGATACAACCATTGAAGGAAAGGCTATTGAGAGAGGGAGAAAGAAGAGATGTAATGAGAGACACTATATTTAGGGGGTGGAACACACACTTTTTATCTCCGCTTTGAATGTTTCCAGGCAATGCATGCTTGTCCTGAATCTTTAGGAAGAGAAAATGTATGAATCCTGAAGGATATAAGTTGAACTACGATTGCACTGCGTATAAACGGGTTTAATTGTTACGTCATGTTGGAAGGGTTGCATTATATTTAAATTCTGATCAAATATTGGGAGGGCTTACATTAGACCGAAATTCTGATATTACCTTCGGGGGGGGGGGGTTGATGCATGTGAAGCATGCCAGAGTATCGTGGAATTTGGGTACCAACCCAGAATTTGTTCTAGGATCGAGGGAGACCACGAAAAAACTTGAAGAAAGCAGTCTTCTTGGATTTGGCACCGTGTATATGTGGTGTTAACCGACGTTTCGGAGGAACGTATCGCCTCCTTCTACCCTGATGGAGGCGATACGTTCCTCCGAAACGTTGGTTAACCCCACATATACGCGGTGCCAAATCCCAGAAGACTGCTTTCTTCATAGTCACCGCCGTGAAAGCCTCAAATCTTACACGAAAAAACTTGATCGATGTAAGATTTGAGGTTTTCACTTTGATGACTATGAAGAATTCCGCCTTCTGGAGTGTGGCGCCGTGTAAAATTTACATGGCGCCACATACCAGAAGACGGAATTCTTCAAACTTGATCGAGTTGGCCTGCAGCAGGACCTTCTGGAATGCCAGCTTTAAATACTTAGTCCGAACCTCACAGAAGCCACCTGTTTGTGGCTGTCTTTTAGCACCAGGTACCTCCGAAACGTCGGCAACACTGTTCACTGCAGCAACCACTGTGAAAGCCTAAACTTAGTAATCTCAGATCCGAAGCTGCTGCTTACTGTTCCCCCTCCTTTTGCAGCGTTGGCAGTGTCAGAGGAGGAAAAGGGTGTGCGTATTTGGATCGGTAGCAGTAACGCTCGGACAGACGGAAGTAGATGTGCTTATTCCATGTTCCACCTTGCATAATTTCCACCTATGAATTGGCATATTAAAAATGTATACTTTGACGTCGCTTTCATTTTAACATCACACAAATGCTGAACGCCAGTGTAAACAAACATATTTATGTGTACTAAGCTATCCCTGTCACGGGCCGTGGAGGCCCATAAGGTTCTGAGACGTCAAGGATCCCACATTTTCTAGACAATCGGCTCATAGATGGCGGTGAGTTTGTCAGACTTACGCGCCGGCCGCCCATTACCCCCCAGAAAGAATCGGTAAATAAAAAAAATCAAATTATCTCATCGGGATTCGAACCCGCGACCTTCCATCTTGTGGCATAGTGCCTCAACCAACTATGCTACCGAGCGCACCATATATACTAGTAGCAGTTATATCTGTGGACTGTTGTTTGTATGAGTCAGCAGGGTGCCAGTGCTCAGGACATATTCTGGTTTTTTGCGGGTCTGAAAAGTTGGGGAAACTGCGCTTGACTATTTGTTAGGTTGCGTTGCCTGTAACATTTCCTGTGCACGCTAATTTGACTCCAGGAGGTGAATCTGAAAGGGGGTGGAGATACTACAATGCAACCAGAATTTGTTTCCAACTTTCGTCTCTCGTTCATCCGTGATAAAATTGTTTTTATCATATCACACGCATTTCCATCCATAACCGTTTTCAGTCTACACGGACCAATGTTTGGTCAGGAGCTGACGTAGGGGCGCTATAACGCTTGTATCACTCTAAGTACAAGAGAACCCGTCTCATATACAGAATAATTCATAATTCCCTCCTCGGTAGCGCAGTAACCAAGAGAGACACAGCAGAAAGAAGCACATTAGTAGGCAGAGAACCTATCCAAGTTTGTTTTGGTAATAGGCGCCATGGCGTTCCTGCAGGTTTCACCGCTAGGAGGCAGTCGCGACGAAACATGGCGAGGACAGGGGATAAGAAAGCATTTTGTATCTTGGAATTTGCCAAAACCGAGTCAATTCTGATGGTGCAACGGAGGTTTCGGGCCAAGTACCACACAGAACCAACCACCTACCGACAGGACAGTTCGTGAGTAGGAGCGCTATAGCAGTTTTATCACTGTTAAGTACGCGCGAACTAGTCTCATAAGTATGGCAACTGCACATACCGCAGCAAGACAAGAATTTGCATGCAGTAAGTGGTTGAATATAAATGAGGATTTAGCATATAAGAAAATAACAGACTGCATAGATGTAACGAAGTTGAATGCTACTGGAAAGTATTCGTTTAAAATTAAATGCAAATTCGGGAATAAAATTAGTAAGATATAGCCCTCATTTGAGGTTATAGGAGAATAAAAATAAAAAATGGAAAGAGATTTGAGAGAAGAGGGGAGGTAGTAATAGCAGTAGCGCAGAAGCAGGTAAATAGGAGAGCAGACCGAATGGAAAGAGCGCTATGTAAGAAATCCCTTAGCCTCAAGAACCGCGCGTCATGTGGACACAGATGTATCAACGTGATGAAAATCAGGTCAATAAATTGAAATTGAAATTGAAATTGACATTGACATGCGCTGCTGAGCAACATTGTTTATCATCACGTATCTTACACTTCAATACTGTGTATAGGTTTCAGCTTACTGATCACTGTTCCATATTGCCAGTTGCAAGAAGACGTATTGTCGTGCTGTTAAAGACATATTTGAAGAGTACATTTTTAATACATCTGTATATCACGTATAAGGTTCACAAATTTTTAAATTTAGTATTATTTAAATTTTCTTTATTAACATAAGGGAAGAGACCGAAGATAGATGAAGTGACAGGAGGTTGGAGAAAACTGCATAATGAGGAGCTTCATAACTTGTACTCTTCTCCAAGTAAAATTAGAATGATCAAGTCAAGGAGGATGAGGTGGGCAGGGCATGTCGTACCAATGGGAGAGACGAGGAATGCGTATAGGATATTGGTGGGAAAACCAGAAGGAAAGAGTCCACTGGGAAGACCAAGGCGTAGGTGGGTGGACAATATTAAAATGGTTCTTAGAGAGATAGAATGGGATAGTGTGGATTGGATTGATCTGGCTCAGGATAGGGACCAGCGTAGGGCTCTTGTGAACACGGAAATACAAGTAAACCTTCGGGTTCCATAAAATGCTGGGAAATTCTTGAGTAGCTGCAGAATTGGCGGCTCCTCCAGAAAGGCTCAGCTTCATGAGTAAGTAAGTAAGTAAGTAAGTAACATAAGATAAGAATATTATCTACATGATGGATGTAGGCCAGCAGTAGACNGGCTCAGGATAGGGACCAGCGTAGGGCTCTTGTGAACACGGAAATACAAGTAAACCTTCGGTTTCCATAAAATGCTGGGAAATTCTTGAGCAGCTGCAGACTTGGCTNTCGAACATAAGCCGCACCCCAGTTTTCCTCTTGAATTTTTGGCAAAAAATGTGCGGCCTATACATGCGTAAATACAGTATTGTAGATACGGCGTAATATTTCTACATAAGATTGGTTCGTCCACTTAGTACCAGACAAACGCGCAAACAAATGTTACCTCTTTTAGCTTACTTTCCTAAAGTAGGCTTATGCGATCGCCTTCCTGTCTGTGTGTCTGTATATCTCTCCTGTTACCTTTTGAATGCCTCAATAAATCTTCGTGAAACTTGGTATGTATATCATGGCACGCGAGTCAATCTCAAAGGCATAGTTCCTAAATGCCTCCCATAAATCTTAGTGTCTGTATGTTGCTAGGCGATGGCTCGATAAAAACTTTACCGCAGCACGAATAAACACGCAACAATGGAAGAATTATTCGACGAGTCGTTTTATATGCGATCCGTGACTTATCAAATGAGAGTCTGTAGAGCTGTGTATTCCCTTCTCGTTGCTAGGCAGCGGCTCAGTAAACACGTTCCCGCGGCAACAAAGAATTGACAGAGGCGTCGTTTTCTTTGTGATCCTTGTCATATCAATGAAACCCAGCCGATTAGTTCTTGACAGAGCTTCTTGTCTCCATCTAGCAAAGATCTTTCATCAGTTAAGTTGATAGACCTAGAGCGATGTGAGAAATTGCCGATCACAGTGACCCGCGGTCTAAGAGATGCACTGTCTTCGCTCGCTCGAATGCTGGGATGGTGGGTTCGAATCTCGTTCAAGGCATGCCTCTGTGTGTGCATTTATTCTATGTTTGCGCTGTTCTGTGTTTAGGTAGCCGCCTTGCGACGGGCTAATCCCCCGTCCAAAGGAGTCATACTGGTTGTGTATAGGATTAAGAATGCGAAAAAGCGGCCAAGGTTCAACAAAGGACTGTACACCCATAGAGACAGACAGATAGAGTGAGAAATTGGTCGGGAATTACGAGTAAGGACAAACTGGGTTCTGATCTATTTAAAGTTGTATAGTTTCACTCGCATTAAAACATCTACAGGAACAGGGCTCGGACTGGATGTATATAGCTCAAATGGGGAGCAAGTTTCTAGTTCCTGTGAACCCTGCGGTTTCATAGAAGGCGATGAATTTGATTACTTACTGAGAGGCTGTTCACTTCTCCAGAAGGACTGTGTTCGTGCAATTATTTTTCTGCTTATTCGCTGATAGGAGAAGTAAGAAATCCTTTTAGTATTGCCGGTTACTTGGCCTGTATTAGAACCAAGAATCTTCAGACTAGTCCTTTATGAAGGCTGGTTAAGTTACTTCAACCGTAAGGCCGCGCCATAGCTCAAGCAGTTAGTCGCTGGCTACCCACCGCGGCGGCCCGGGTTCGATCCCGGGTCTGGCCAAGTGGGATTGTGGTGGATAAAGCGGCTCTGGGGCAGGTTTTCTCCGAGTACTTCGGATTCCCCTGCTAATCTTCATTCCACTAATTGCTCCACAATCACCCTCACCTATCATCTGGGGCTGGTACAATAGGCCAGAAGTGGCCGCATTACAAGGGACTTAGTCCCACCCCACTAGCAATAAGAAAAAAACTACAACCGTAGCCCTGCGAGTCGTAGAAGGCCACGAAAAAGTGAACCTGGTGCTTGGAGGTACAACTGAGTCACCTTGTCACTAGGGAAAACAAATACAAAGAACTGATCCTCTAGGTCGGGTGTTTGACGCAAAACGGCAAAAGAGCATTGTTGCGAAATCCAGAGAAGTGAAAACCGGATGGCCTGTAGACCTCAGGAAAGCTACGGATCAAAAAGGGCTCTTTGTCTATGACGATGATGATGATTTTCAGAATATATCACTATGGTTACCAAAACACGAACCCGTTACAAGTGGTGTAAGTTAAAGTTTAGTCATTACTGTGCATAAAACCACGTCTGCAAGTTGTACAGATTGTATAAATATAGGCTGCAAAGCTCAGGGCTTTCAGGGCGTCTGTTCTGGGTCAAGTTGTGTTATTGCATTCACGGGGAAGGAGAGAAGGCGTGAAGGCGAAAAGGAAGTTCCCAAATGCTCATATTGGGAATCGAATTCAAGCCGTCAGGCCTTTGCATGAATGANGTCAAGTGGGGTTTGTGGTGGACGAAGTGGCACTGGGGCGGGTTTTCTCCGAGTACTTCGGTTTCCCCTGCCAATCCTCATTCCACCAAATTCTCCATTATCATAATCACCCGGGGCAGGCTACAATAGGCCAATCAGTGGCCACCGTGCCGAGTGGACCCAGTTGGACTACATCCCCAACTATGCGAATTAAAAAAAATTATATTAAAATTTAGAAATTAAATCTGTGTATACTATTACTAAAATAACGATGAACAGTTAAGCATAGATTCTAATGTCACAGTAAAACAGTGAGTAAACAAAAGGATGCGTTGCTCTCTCTGATAGGTCCAATCACGTTTAAATTTCTGACGAGGAAAGAGTTTCTCGGAGTTAATATTAACAGAATTTTAAAAAAATCGTCCATATTTTGCTACTCTCCCTATCAGCCTTCTCTTCTGTGAAGGGATTAGAGGGTATTAGAAGAACCGTGAGAGAAAGCACGTCCGGCTTACCGCCTCAGTTCCGTTAACAAGAGACAGACCAGCGGATTCCATTGATTTTGAGTGTACAATGCCTGCAGCATTACCCTTCTGTAGGGAACAGATTTGTAATAATTTACATCTAACTGGCTGAGCATTCTCATTAAAATGAAATGCGTTGAATATTTCTCAATTTAGACTTTTCAAACGAAACGCTCAGATGTTGATTATTAGGTTGTTTCACGGTGTTGTTATGCAGTTTCGAATGGTGTGCTTATGAATCAAGAGGGATGAAGCAGAAAGCTGAAGTACTATCAGGGCATTTGTCAGAGAGGAATGTGGGTAGCCATCAGATGTCTGAATCACGACTACAGGTGACACGGCTAGGACTCAAACCGGGTACCTCCTTCACGCATTTCTGATAGGTTACTCACTCACGCATACTCACTCATGGTGCTAAGAACTCCTTGAGAAGCTGCCAATTGTGCAACTATGAGAACTGCCCAGCATTTTATGGAAGTCGAAGATTCATTACCGTGTTTACAAGAGCCCTCCACTGGTCCCTATCCTGAGCCAGATGAATCCAATTCATACCATCCCATCCTATCTCTCTAAGATCCATTTTAATATTGTCCGCCCACCTACGCCTTGCTCTTCCTTGTGGTCTCTTTCCTTTTGCTTTTCCACCAATTTGAAACACGCAATCCTATTCTCCCATTCGTGCTATATTCCTGCCCATCTGTAAATAGCTTTGTGAGAAATTCTACGGTTTCATGTAGTTTATGGTAACTATATGGAGCCGGGATAGCTCAGTCGGTATGGCGTTGGGCTGAAGAACCGGGGTTCGATTCTGAGCAGAAGCAATATATTTTTTTCTTCTCCACAGCGTCCAGACCGGTTATGGAATCCATCCAATCTTCTATCCATTCGGCACCGGGGGCTATTTCCTGTGGGATTAAAGTGGCCAGGACGTGAAACTAACCACTTACCTCCATCTAGTTCTGAGGTCAAGAATGGCAGAGCTATGCCTCCACTCCCCCATACATCTTTATGGCGTGATGTTTGATTAATTAAGCATAGGGACAGCTTTAACTGTTTTTTTTTACGTTAGGAGATCTAGGTGAGAGCAAATGAATACGGCATTCTTTACGAAATGACGATGATGTTAGCAAGTGCACTTCATCAAATACAACTGCTCAGTGCAGCCGCTATCCTTAAGCACGTATTTCACTGCGCATGCTCAAACTGTGAAGAAGCATTATCGCTTCAGAGATGTAAAAGTATTACGCTGTTTGGGGACGTAATTAAATGAAACGAAAAATTAAACACGGTCTCTTTGCCCCCCCCCTCCCCTCACCGTCCCTCACCGTTTCACATTTTATACCAGACTGGTTAGCAACGCGTCTAACTTGTATTTGAAAGTTGCTTGGATCGAATCTCGAACGAGGTACTAGCTAACCTGGAGCGTTTGTCCTTTTTTATTTTTTTCCCAATCCTTTCATGACAAATGCAAGTAGAGCATGCTTACCTTGAAACGGACAAAGCCTCGACCCAATTCTTTTTCCAGCACATAGTCTACAGGAATCCTCTCATTGCATTCGATATCCTGACCCCCACTTAAGTCAGCGCGATACCCCTGGACTGGAAGGGTTTTGTTCAATCGATATGAAAAGGTAAGGCTATCCCTGTAGGAGGTCTTGAAATCCCATAGGGTTGTGAGGCGCTGAGGCTCCCATATTGTCTAGACAATCAGCTCGAAGATGGCGGTGAGGTTGGCAGCGCGCCGGCCGCCCTTTCCCCCCTGGAAGATTCCTTATACTCATTTCTGTTAGAAGCTGAGTCGACCCCAGGGTCATAGTCCAGCTGGAACGATTAGGTCAATTGAATACAATCCAAAACTTCATCGGGAATCGAACCCGCGACCTTCCAATTTGTAGCATAATGCCTCAACCAACTACGCTACCGCGTGCCCCTTCAATCGATATGCTGTGACGTTTTTAATTCAAATTGGTTTCTGCACATTTTAAAATATTTCACAAACAGCAGTAATAGCGGTACGAATTTGTTCAACCCTGCTTGGTCTCCTCACTGGTCCGTGCTGCGGTTTATTCATTAAGTTGTTAGTACTTCAAGATTTCTTTATATTGCTTTATACTTATTACATGACGTGCTTTTTCAGAATTGTCATTTGTAATCTGAATGCCTTACCTTGTTGTTAGGTTCTTGCTGTCACGGTCTAAGATGCATTATTCTTTTCTCAAGCGAGCTTAACCTCTTAAAATATTTCTACAGACCATAAAGCATATAATAAAATATGCGACTGAAAATATGAAGATGTAGGTGTGGGAAAAATAATGAGAGCATTTCCGCAGTTTACGCAATTTTGCATACCTGCGTACTTGCGTGCACACATAAGTGTGCATATATTCCGTAAGTTTATAATATTAAGCTATCTGTGCGCGGGAGTACTCAGTAGTGTTGTTGGTTGAGGCACTATTCTACAAGCCGGAAGGTCCCGGGTTCGATACCCGATGAGGTGGATTTTTTCAAATGACCTAATCCTTCCAGCCGCACTATGGCCCTAGGGTCGACTCAGCGTGTACTTACTTACTCATGGATCTGAGTCCTTCTGGAGGAGCTGCCAATTCTGCAGCTACTCAAGAACCTCCCATCATTTTATGGAACCCGAAGGTTCATTATCGTGTTCACAAGAGCCCTCCACCGGTTCCTCTCTCGAGCCAGATCAATCCAATCAATACCATCCCATCCTATCTGACTCAGCGTGTAACAGAAATTAATATCATGAATCTTCCTGCAGGGTGAAGAGTGGCCGGCGCGTAAGGCTGACAGCCTCACCGCCATCTGTGAACCGATTGTCTAGAAAATATGGGAGATTCGACGTCTCACAACCCTATGGGCCTCCACGGTCTGTTACAGGGATATCTATACCTTTTTTTTTATCTTAGCTATCTGTGTGCAGTTTGATATTGTAGACTGTAATTACATAAAATAGACACACAGACACAGCCCAAGACACTACTTGAACACAGGAGCCCAGCTGTGCCTGAGTACAGTCAGTGTCCAAACAATGTATTGATATATATGGGGTTGATCATCATTAATATCATGGAATATTTCCTTTAATATTGCCTCTTTCTCTCTTCGTTTCCTTAAGGACGTCTTGTCACAGACATAGGTTATGTATGTCAGATTGGCACGAAATGAAAAGAGTTTGGAAGAAATCGGTATTTTCTTATTTTGAAGTACTCTGCCAGTACTTATGTAGCTAGAACAAAGGCAAAGTTGTTTTGTGCTTAATTAATAAAGCGTCATGCCATTATGACGTATGGGGATGTAGAAGTATAGCTCAGTCACTACTGACCTCGGCACTAAGTGGAAATAAGTTGTCAGTTTCACACACTTGCCCCTTTAACCCCAGGTGAAGTGTCTCTCATACCCATTGGATAGTGGAGTAGATTGTGGAGTAGAGTAATGTCTTGCTTCGGCCGACAATCGAACCCGGGCCTTCCAGCTCGTAGCCCGTCACTATGCTGACTGAGCTTTTGGTATAGTACTTTAACATAATAAAATAAGAAAAGTCGAGATTTGGCCCTAAGACATAGGTATTTTCCATTTCCACTTCTTTGTATTTTCAGTAAGAAAATTATGCTATGTTAAGAAAGCTGGCGTGTAAGATGTGGATGATCTTAGTGACAGGGGCTAATAGACGCAACAAAACACGAACCCCTCTCCTCTTTTATCTGTTGAGGGAGACAAAAATCCTCCGAAACATCATACACGTAAGCCTACAGTTTGCCTTTTGCTAATTAGAAAAATCAGACAAAAGAACCTGCCCAATATACGTAAATTGTCATGTCTGGTTTCATGAATTAGCAAAAATAATGCGCTTATAAACGATTGTGAAAATCTGCTGTCACAGGGTAAATAAATACGTTTGTTGCATGTAAGCCTCCTATGAAAGGGACAAATCACCCTCGAACTCTTACGCTCTGTAATGCTTTGGTTCCAATAATATCAGACAAACCTCTTTATTTTCTGTTGGCTCTAAAATTGCAATTTTAAAACAATGCAAATTGTACCTTACCGCCAAAATATACAATTTAAACTTACGTTTGGAACAAAATATTCAATATAGGAAGTACTACGTGTTTTACTAATGAATACATTCCGAATTTAGGAATATATGCTCGGAATCAGCGAATTTAGGTCTTCATTCATCCTCGACACAGGCTAGGCACCCTTTAGTTCTTTTCATGGAGAGTGTAGAAATAGTGCAAACACTGCACAGATTTCCTCATACCCATAATTGACCCTACAATTATGTACAAGACAGATGAAAGAATGATGATGTAATTCTACAAGATGTGTAGCGGGTTTGATAGTGTATTTATTACTTAATGTACGCTACGTGAAATGCTTTCTTTCTCACCATAACAACACATTTGATTATTACTTGAATCCATTAGAACATACTACCACAGTCAATAATTTCGTGGACTTGCCGCAAAGCGCCGTTGCAGTGCACTACAGCGGATAGACTGAGGCACGATATGATGCCCTGTTAGTTCATCTCTCGTCACAGAAAGCGGCAGTCGTGTGCAAACAGTGTAAGCAGAATTACGGCCTCTGTTGTGTACTGCAGTTAAACGCGAGTGGCGGAAATCGAAAATGTGGCAGTTTGAACAACGGATAAACATCAAATTCTCCCAGAAACTAGGCAAATCCCCTAGTGAAACATTTGGCGTAGGAAGAATTGGCTGTTGCTACACGATAACGCCCCTACACGTCGCTCTGTTCTTGTCCAAGAGGAACAAGCTACGTGGTCATAGATTTCAGTCGTCCGAGGAGGTCGTCAATGCCACAAGAGACACAGTACGGGAATTTCCCGCCAATATGTTTCAGCAGTGTTTTCGGCAGCTATATCAATGTTGGCAGACTTGCATAGCGGCCAACGGCAACTATTTTGAGGGTCGATATGGATCTGTATAGGTGTATGTGAATACCTTGTAATATGATGCGATAAAACCACAGTCCACGAAATTAATGACTGTTGTACAAGCAGGTTCCTGCAAAAAATAAAGAGAACTCAAAATTTTTACCTCGCATGTCTTACTCTGCTCTCTGTAAATTCACAAAATATAATTAGAATAATGAAAGCTGTTTTAGAGAAAACGGCCGTCCGTGTTTCACAGTGCATACCACCAGGCCTAATTTATGTTGTGCCAGTGTTATTGTCATAGGAATTCTGCAAGTTTTATAGTTACCAGGTATGAAGAACTGTAAGAAATATTTTATGTGGTAAAAGAGAATACTGGTGTAGACTGAAGAGTGGCAATAGGAACATCACGTTTTGAAACGTCAGATTTTAGTGTCTGATAGCAGTGACCCCAAATATTACTGTCTTTCTGGGATATGACGCAGTGTGGTTTAGTAGATAGCTGTCTCTCCACCAGATACCAGCACACACCACTCGACTCCAGATGACATTTACCATTGTCACCATTTTTTAACTCTGCTGCTCCCAAAAGCTTCTATGTATCTATGGCTCTACAACCGTTTGTTGGTCCTTGGCCACTTTTTTAGTTTCTTAATCTATACACAGTAGGTAGGACTCCTTAGACGGGGGATCAACCCATTGAAAGGCTGCTACCTAGACACAGAACAACACAAACACAGAATAAAAGCCCACACATATTAATGCCTAGAGTGGGATTCGAGCTAACGATTCCACGTCCGAGCGAATGAAGACAGTTCATGCCGTAGACAGTGCGGCCACTGTGAACGGCGACTCCCAAAGCGTACCCCCCTATAACTGATTTTAGAAATTAACTATTCATGTCATCAATTTTTTTTGTGCCCATTGGTACATATGTACCTGCCGCTGCCCGCAGCGCAGAAAGGACACTACAGCTCACACGTGGCTCAATTGTAAACGAGAAGAGTCGGTGTGTCTGTCGCCCTAGAGACCGTTAGAGGCAGCAACTGCCAGAATCTGAAACAAACATATGTTAGATCTACTGTTTGCACACACGTATGAATTGAACAGTAAATTATCAAGTTAAACAGGACGGGACACCTGTGTTTCGTGTGTGAGGTTGCAAGTCTGTCAGGATGTTGTTTGTCCTGTATCTATGCTCGTTACAAAGTCTACTTAGCAACGTGAGTAGGCAGGCAGTCTTGCTGGAACTCGTAGGGCTAGCTTCTGGTTCTACAAATATCGTGTTTGTTTGTATGTTTGTTATTTAACGACACTGTCAGTTTCGGGATCGTATAGCATAGGATTACTGATCAATATGGCTGTTGGTGGAATGTAAATTATCTCGGAGGAAACCTGCCTTTGGGATCGGAACTGGGCCGTCAGGGTGGGAAGCTGGCGACTAACAGCCTGAGCTATGGTGCGGCCCATAATCTCGTGTTCTTATGTAGACAATGTAAATTCGTAATCTAACAATAATACTACATTTGTCTGACTGACTAACGTGTTGAACTCCTATGCAGGGAATCATAACATCGAATCCTATTTGAATAAAATTTTTATTCCAGAACAAATATTNATTATTATTATTATTATTTGCTTCCTTCTTTTCCGCGTGTTTACTTCATAGTTGGGCTTTGAGATGTCCAGTAAACGCAAATAAAGGATTTAAATTAAACGAAGACTTATTAAGTGTTATTATTTCTTTATGACAAGAACATGTTGCTTAAGTAGGCTTATAGATCTGTCGAATATAATCTCAGAATTTGTCACCATCATGTAATTATTGACAGAAGAACAATATTTCATGCTGTATTTGTAAGTGTATTATGATCTATCAGAATACAAAATATCCAGAGCCTAGGTCCAAAAGTACATTGGTTATTTCCATCAAACCGAAAGGTAAATATTCAATTAATGTAGCCGACATTTTGTTATCTTGCACCCTACAAATGTAATACCTTAACAAAATTTCGTATTTTTCCAAGATTTCAGTTCCCTCTATCAATTGATGTCGGTGTCGATGTCACCTCAGAAGTTCGTGCGTCCGCCATGTTACTATTAGCGGTTAAAGAAAATTAAAAATTACCTACAAGATCGGGTTGGTCTGTATTGTTACTAGATCTCTTGAAAGTCGATGAACTGGCTTGAAAGTTGAAATTGGTCTGGGACAGACACACGCAAACTCACTCAGGCAAAATGATCACTTTCACTTTCAGCAACTCAGCCTTGTCGTCCGTGCAACTGTGAATATGGCGTCCATACAAAATGTAGACTTCACTTCCCTAATTTACAGATAATAGTTCTTCAGCATAAAAGTTTACATGGAAATGGAATTCTGTTGCAGACCTCTTTCTGTGAACTAAATCTCTTCATTCTATATAGAGTTTTATTCACTGCAATCTGGCGCAGAAATGCGTAGGAAGATTTCCGCTCACTGGAGACGCCGTCGCGTCAGTGTGGCGTCCTTCCGTCCGTCGTTCCGCCCGCACAGTGATTTCACGCGATCGGCTGAGCCTAGTGATTCACTTACTTTCGTACGTACTGCCACACATAACACACATCTCCCTGTCACCATCACCAGTGCTGAATGACTGACTGGTTCCTATGTACATAGCAGCCACGTTGTTTCAGCTTTAGATATTGTATAGAAGCGACAGTGAATCATTTTCAAGCGTGTCAAAAGAGGCACCCCGAAACAATTTATGATCGTAAACATTTTTGTTCCAAAGAAATATTTTGAAAATTGAATAGTAAGTAAATTATTAACGAAATGTTAGTTTAAATGTGGATATAGTCTTTGAGAAAGAATGTTATGCTCGCGTATTCAGAATTCTTTTCTCTTGCCAAAGTTTTGACACGTTCTGGAAGGGTCGCCTTCGCAGTTTTATAATGTCCAGTCTTATGACAAAATGATTGCACCACAATTGTTACCGTGTATTGAAGAAGTTCCTTACAGATGAAGCTCCATTTGGCCCTACTGTCATCATACTGTCAGCATAGTGACTAAAAATAATCTAACAATGGGAATAGAAGCCACTTCTTGTACATCAAATGCACCTGAGGTAATAGTTATTTTCAGATGACGTTAGTGATCTTTAGAAAATCATAGGAAGATTGCTGTGAGCGGTGAGCAGGAAAAGATTTTTAGGAGGTCGTTGTGACTTGTTTACAAGTGCTGCTGATCGATTCGTTCATTTGTTATTTAATGACACTAGACTGATAGCTGTAATAGTCTTAAGTGACCAAGTGAAATAATTCCTTAAAGACCGAATTTCTTCTAAAATATATTATGACATTGTATCTGAAGAAATAGCCATAACTAGGTTACATCACAGTATCCAACTCATCAGCGGAACAACTGCGCACACAGCATAGGAACGGTGTTTTATGTGCTATCCGCGCGGATAGCGACGTCATCCAACAATAGAAGAACTGTTGGAAACGGTGTTTTGTGTACGGTCCTTACCGGGGCTACATTACGAGGACCAGCTGTCATTACGAAAGAGACCTGAGACTGCAGTTAGAAGAGTATGAGGTAGGTGTGAGACAGCCGCCAGCCTGCAAGGACATGAGCCCGGGAGCCGAGGAACGTCCATTGCTGGAAGATGTTACCAAGCAGCGCAGGGAAGACCGTGACTGAGAACACTAGTCTCTGTGTAGTCACGAGTTGTCCAGCAAATGCGATTACCAATCCAAACCCCTCTGTAGTCATTCGATTCTGTGACAGTTATAAAAAGTCAGTTCGTACCTCACAGAAAACACATTACGTCTCCGCTACAAAGCTCAACCAGTTAATGCTGTTTAGGGAAATGATCGCTGTTTATTGTGAGAACCGCACGAAGCAGACAAATACACCCTGCAGGCAGTATGCTGAGCTAGTACGTTAAAGCATGTAGTACATCTAACTACTGGACTAAATTGAATTATATAAAGAGGCGTAGGTATAAACGCAGATTTATTGTAGATTGAATGATGTATTATTTACACAGGTGTAACGGTTGTCAGAGTTTGTCAAAATTCTTAAACTTTTTTCCCAAGCAGCCATACATAGTGTTCTAGTTCAGATACTTGAAAATATTAAAGGACTTCCCTATATTCATTCAGTTGCGATATGTTTCTAGTGTGAGCCGATACACCAGTTGCACGTTTTGTCGAAATTATTACTAATGCAGTTAGTCTCACAAGTACGTGACATAGGCATATTCAATAATGACGACATGTTTCAGATGCACACGTTGTCGTCCTCAAGGGATTTTCAGCTGTTCACTATTATTCAGCTATTGTTTACGCTTTTGTGTTCCTTATACACTCCATTATTCCTTTATATACTGGTGTGGTTTAACTCTATTTTGCACCTTGGCATGTCAACACATTAAGCGCATACATTAATATAACATTTAATTACTAATTATTATAGTAATTATTATAATTACGCTGCTGACTAGTATTTGGGCGGCCCCCGATTCGAACACCGTTAGGACAGTGACTATCCAGACTCAAACCTTTTTACTTTCACTCAGTTCCTTCATTAATATGCCAGGATTGAACCTTAAAATGGGCCACGACCTCTTCCTCCCTAATCCTTTAATGTTAACAAAACGTGAACATCTGTCCATACCATTCAGCCGTAAATAACCGCTCTAGTTGATGTACCGTGGCCAAATAATTTACGATAAGTCATACAAGCAACCACAAAAAGGAAGGCACCAGCCAGCATACGTACAAAAATACATACTCGGGTAATACGGAAAAATTATACTAGGATCATAATACTGTATGAAGCCAAGAACTACAGGAAAATTCATGGATTAATGATTCATTAAAACATGAAAATTTAGAAGGTACATTAGAAACAGAAGTGAGCATGACAGTGATTCCTAAATAATCTTGGAACAATCCTACACGAGTAAAAGTGTGTGAAATAAAATAAGGCAATACCAAATGTATCCAGTCACAGTAGCCACGCGGTCTAAGGCATTAACTATTTTCACTGGCTCGGGCGTTGGGTTCGTGGATTCGAATCCCATCCAGGGCATCGATGTTTGGTATGTGTATGCTTTTATTTTGTGGTTGTATTGTCCTGTATGGGTTACACAGGAGATGATGAGTAAAATGGAGGAGCGAAGGAAATGGAAGAATGTCAACAATGAAGAAGGCAGGAGCAAATACAGGAGACTGAGGAATGAATTGAAAAGAGCCACGGACAGGGCCAAAAAGGAATATCTTGAGAAGATATGTAATGAGATTATGGAATTTCAAAGAACAGGCCGTTATGATTTGATGTACATGAAGACAAAAGAACTAGGATGGAAAGAGAA
>NW_019740674.1:504909-512543 GCF_002891405.2 Cryptotermes secundus | reverse complement strand
GAGTCAGTGAGCAGAGGAATATCCTACATGAAATAAGAAAACGGAAGGCTAATTGGATTGGTCATGTTTTACGCAGAAACTGCCTTCTAAAAGAAGCTATCGAAGGAAAGATAGATGGGCGGATAGAAGTGACAAGAAGACGAGGAAGAAGACGTAAGAAGATGCTGGATGACCTTGGGGACAGAAGAGGATACTGTCATTTGAAGGAGAAAGCTCTAGATCGCATTAAGTGGAGGAATTGTTTTGAAAGAGATTGTGGACCTGTCGTCTTGACAGATTACTGATGATGATGATGATTGTCCTGTGTTTGGCCGGTCACGGTAGCCGAGCGGTCTAAGGCATGTACTGTCTTCGCTCGCTTGGAAACCGGGATCGTGGGTTCGAATCCCACTCAGGGCATGGATGTTTAGTTCGTGTGTGCGCGTTTTTCTCTGTTTGTGTACAGGTAGAGGCCTTGCCACGAGCTGATCACCCGTCCAAGGAGTCCTACGGACTGTGTAAGATCTAGAAAAACCGAAGTGAACGGAGAAGTTCATGGAGGTAGGCCTAGGCCCACTGGGGCTGTAGTGCCAAGGAAAATAAAATTGTCCTGTGTTTAGGTAGAAGCCTTGTGATGGGCTGATTACTCGTCCAAGGAGTCCTACCGTCTGTGAATGATTACGGAACACAACAAGAGGCCTGGGCCTTGGGAGGCAACTTAACGAAATAACATTCCTATACATTCAACAAGATCTTCCGTTATGAGAGTTTTTGTCCCGCCTTATGTTAAATATAGAATCTAGTATCTTTCTAATGGGCCTTAAATATCTCCGTTACTGTCTGAAGATGATCCTTCAAAGAAGTCCTAAACACAGTATTTTTTTTATTGCTAGTGGGGTGGGACTAAGTCCCTTGTACTGCGGCCACTTCTGGCCTCTTGTACCAGCCCCAGATGATAGGCGAGGGTGATTGTGGAGCAATTGGTGGAATGAAGATTGGCAGGGGAAACCGAAGTACTAGGAGAAAACCTGCCCCAGCGCCACTTTGTCCACCACAAGTCCCAGTTGACCAGACCCGGGATCGAACCCGGGCCGCTGCTGTGGGAAGCCAGCGACTAACCGCTTGAGCTATGGCGCGGCCTTAGAGACACAGTAAGGAATCTAACATCGAGAAATACGCGCAGTAGCAAAACAGCGTGTCTTGAGATGATCCACACTGTAGGTATATTTATTTTTAGTATTTTATCAACCGTAGACATGCTTGGTGTTAAAACGAAACGACGTGAATTACATTTGCATTGGAAATTCTACGTAAGAGCTTTAAGCAGATCCGTAGCCCGATTTAGTGACGTGTTTCTTAACCTTGTGACGGGAATTATCACCATTTTCCAGAACCTTAAAACTTCAAAATATTACTCGTATATAGCACTAAACGAAGTTTCCTGTCGCACTGAGAGTACAGACTGAAATTCTTCGACCTAAAGTTCGTACATTGTGACTTCATAATAGATTTCCTGGAGATCACTGTAATAATAAAGCCGTCCAGTTTTCATAAATTCCTCTCAGTGGCCGTGAGGTCTAAGCCACGAAATATCTTCGCACACGTTAACACTGGGATTATGAGTTTGAATCCCGCTCAAGACATGGATGTACGCCCGCGTTTCTTCTGTGTTTGTGTTAACCTGTGCAAGTAGCAGCCTCGCGACAGGGCTGGTCCCTCGTCCAAGGTCACTAACAATCATAGTTTCAGATAAATTCTGAATGAAAATAGGCAGGAGGGTCAAATCCGTTAAAGCCGGGTCCAGACTTGTTGCGTATCCCCGTATCGTATCAGTGTGGACGGTACCCCGTATCATCCTTCCGTTGGAAAATGATACGCAACGGGCTGTTCGCTCGCTTGGCGGTCTTTTCCCGTCGCATCAAAGGGACGACTCGGGTTGCAGTGGTGCCAGTCTGGACGTATAGGCGGCTGCATCGCGCTTTGCTTATCAGCTCCAGACAGTTGGAGTGTAGCCATTACCAGTGTGCGTTCTTCTGTTTGTGATTCTCTGTTTATATACTCTGAATGCAGTGGAGTGGAGATACGCAACAAGTCTGGACGCAAAATTTTGTCGCGTTGCATCGGACGATACGCAACGGAGATACGATACAGGAATACGCAACAAGTCTGGACCCGGCTTAAGAAGAATATTGTGACGTATCGACCCATTGCTGGGCATCTACTCAGTATATACGTTCCAGCGAACACGCAACAATTGGAGCTGTGTTCTCTGTGGACCACATTAAAACGCGTTGCTAGGTAACAGAACAATATTTGACAAGAGAAGACGGTGTTTTATATTGGAGCCGATCCAAAGGTATATAACGAGAGTCTGTTTGTAACTAAGGATATTAGATTAGATTATAGAATTTGCATTGGGAATTCAGAAGCTGTGGGAGTACGGAACAGTAGTCGGAAGAGAAATGGGTCAGGTTTTCGGAATTGGCAGCTGCAGGAAATGGCAAGGAAGGGATTACAGTGGGCCAAGAAGACGTCATGTGTGAGTTGAAGTGAGAGTGAGACTGTGATAAATCTGTTGCCAGGATACGACTAGTGAAGACGGGGAACCCTCATGCGTATACAACGGTGAACTGAAAAGTGTGTAGAATAGTAATAGCGCTATAATTGCCTGTAGTCCCGAACTGTGTAAATGTGGAGTGTCAATAAATCCAATCATCTAATCCAGAACCTGTTATTGTTAGTCACGGAACCCCTACACGTGACAGTATGTTTTTCATAAATCTTTGTCATGTCCCTTCCACAAATCTTTCTAGTTAAACCTAATTTCTTTAACTGAAGTGAGAACAGATGACAAAATTGTGGTGTAAGAATTCTGGGATGTCATGCCATGTAATCCGGCAGAGTTCCGCTGACATTTTGAAATCATATATTGCCTCTATCTTCAGGATCTAAGAATATTGTAAGCAAGTAGTACGGTTCTCCTAAATGTCGGTGAATGTCTACTAGACTGCAAGGTTTCACATAAAGAAATCATTCTTCATAATCACCACCGCGATAACCTCAAATCTCACGTACTAGTGACATCGTGCGAGAGATAAGCACTCTCAGAACATAGTCTCACAGTTGAGTGGTAGTTTATATACAGAGCATTCCATTGGCATTAGTCTTTCCTGCCCGTCCATAATGGTTCTTGTATCACGCTCCTATCCACGAAGTCGGCCATCAGAATTATGTCAAATGTCCAGTCCAGCATAACCTCCTAGATTTCAGTCTCCTAAAATATACGAGGTGACTTTTATAAACCGCGACGTTATGCAATGTCCAGACTGCCTACTTACTTCATCCTGTATGCCTTTCACTCAGATAAAATCAGTTTGTGCAGTCGACATCCTAGTACTGACTTCTGAACAATTTACGTCCCGACTTGCTCCTCAACTTCACGGTGTGGCATTAGGTTACATTTCCTATCAGCATCTTTTGAGTTATAGCTGATCTTTAAATGTCGGGAAAATGGGTTTCGTTTCCTTCGAATTCTACATTCTTTGATATAATTTGGGAGCCGGGATAGCTCAGTATAGCGGTGGGCTACGGGCTGGACGGCCTTGGATCGATTCCCGGCAGTGCAAGATTTTTCTCCTCTCCACAGCGTCCAGACCGATTCTGGGGCCCACTCAGCCTTCTATCCAATTAGTACGAGGGGGTTTTATTCCCAGGGTTAAAACGGCAGGGGCGTGAAGTTAACCAGTCACACCTATCTAGTGCCGAGGTCAAGAAAGTTGTCACTATACCTCCACTCCCCTGTATGTCTTCATGGCATTAGTGCTTAACTAATTAAGCACAGGAGCAACTTTACCTTTTTTACCTTAACATAATTTGATTTAATGATACATGAATTTAAATTACCGTTATGCAAACAATTGCATACGACATTGCTATAATAATTATTAAAATATGTATCAGTGCGTGGTCGTGGAATCGGACTGTTTTATCTATAAC
Source organism: Cryptotermes secundus (assembly GCF_002891405.2). Taxonomy (NCBI): domain Eukaryota; kingdom Metazoa; phylum Arthropoda; class Insecta; order Blattodea; family Kalotermitidae; genus Cryptotermes; species Cryptotermes secundus. The sequence continues at coordinate 508,568 of NW_019740674.1, read as the reverse complement.
TGCGAAGGCTGTATTTAAATTATAATTTCTACTTCTTCTGAAGGTGTGTGACCGCCTCTGTGGTCTAGTGGTCAGAGTTCATGGCTACAGATCCAGAGGTTCCGGGTTCGATTCCCGGTGCTACCACATTTTCTGAGAAGTAGTGGGTCTGAAACGAGATCCACTCAGACTCGTGAGGATAATTGAGGAGCTATTTCAAGGAAATAGCGGCTCCGGTCTAGAATACCGAGATTAACGTCCGTGGGGATCCGTTGCGCTGACCACGCGACATCCTCTATCCGCAAAAGTTGGCACTAAACTTCGCCGAGAATCGGCGGTCGCTCGGTATAGTTCTTGCGGACTACAAACCACGGAGTTTGTTTTGTTTCTGAGGGTGTATGAACTCACGTGTCTGTCTCTGAGGACCTTACATAATATTAAAAGTACTTGAGAGTTATCTGAGAGTTATTCGATGATTTCTTAATTTAATCTGATGAAAAGAAGGCCAGGATTAATTCGTGTACCGTACGTTATTCCACTCTTGCGCTTGAATTTGTAGCAGTAATCTATGGATTCTAGAATTTCACTTTTATTACGTGATCTCAGGTAACCTGACGTTTTGCTGTAGTATCAATCAGAGACAATGGATACGCCTATGTAAAGCATTATCCCCATTTCACATTACATTTTAGTAGCCATGAACTGAAAACGAGATATTAGTCCCACAAATTTGAAGAAATCCAATTAAATGTTAATTAAAAATGAACATAACGTTTTGAATCTGAAACAAGTGAGTGTTAAAATTAGTCTAGTAAGCAAAACTGCTCTCACCTTTCACAAGGGTAGAAAATTAATTGTATTGATTCTCGGGTTAGGGGCGTTCTGGAGGTTCCATAAGGCTCTTAGTCGAAAGCGGATCGGTAGAAATGTTACGGAAGTGATTCGGAGAGTGTAGATCATTGATTCTTAGGTTATCTAATGACGCTGTATCAGCTGTAGATGTCACACGGTGCTGAATAAGACAAGTCAGGATGTTCAGTGTGTAAGCTCCTTCTAAGGAGTTCGTCTAGCCTCTTTCCAAGTACTTGACTGGAGAGACTGAAGACGATCACGGAACGTTTAGTCGGGATAGCCAGTAATCGGGCTCATCTCGAATACAAGTTCAGACCACTCTCGCTAGACCAATTTAAGCAGTTGATAGCTGAATGGGAATAGGAGGCGATAGAACTCGGATAATGCTTGCTACCATTCAGTCCAGAACCTTTTGTCTTCTCGTCTGCTGTCCAAAAACATAAAAATTAGAATATACAGAACTATAATTTTGCCTGTGGTTCTGTATGGGTGTGAAAGTTGGTCTCTGACTATAAGGGAGGAACATAGACTGAGGGTATTTGAGAACAGGATATTGAGAACATTTGGACCGAAAAGAGATGAAGTGACAGGTGGTTGGAGAAAACTGCATAATGAGGAGCTTCATAACGTGTACTCTTCTCCAAGTATAATTAGAATGAACAAGTCAAGGAGGATGTGGTGGGCAGGGCATGTAGCACGAATGGAGGAGGAGAAGATTGTGTATAGGATATTGGTGGGAAAGCCCTAAGGAAAGAGTCCACTGGGAAGACCAAGGCGTAGATGGGTGGACAATATTAAAATGGATCTTAGAGAGATAGGATGGGATGGTATAGATTGGATTGATCTGGCTGAGGATAGGGACCAGTGGAGGGCTCTTGTGAACACGGTAATCAACTTTCGGGTTCCATAAAATGCTGGGGAATTATTGAGTAGCTGCAGATTTGGCTTCTCCTCAAGAATGGCTCAGCTCCGTAAGTAAGTAAGTAAGTAAGTACGTAAGATGAATGAGAAAGAAGCTTTGCAATTACATATGTAGTTATGTAGCAATCACTTCTGTGCAGCATTTGTTTAAGGTGTAATAAAAACAGAATCATGCGCGTGAGACTTATAGCGTTAACACCCATATACTATTTTTTTTTAGCCTCGTTTCGTCATTTTGAACAAATAAAAGGAGGCTTATGAGATCACCTTGCGGTCTATCTGTCTGTCTGTCCGTCTGTATATCTCTTTGCTGTCTGTTTTTCTGTCTGCCTGTGTATATTACGAGATCACCTTGCTGTCTGTGTTCCCCCCCCTCTTATTATTTTGTTTTCTATGCGGTCCGTGTCGTATCATAAAAGCTTATGAGATCACATTGCAGCCCGAGTGTTTGTGTATCTATGTATCCCCCTCTATGTTTCGTTTTATATGCGGTCTGCGTCTTACCGAAGGAAAGTAGCAGATAATTTCTTCTTAGAACTCGTTATTTTATAGGCAGTGGTCGAGTTCAAAACCCGTACCCTCTGAACATCTGACTTGTACACTAATCCCCAGGCCGACACAATAGTTCAGTTGTTAGGTTTAGTTATAACGTAGCGCACACAACATCTGTGTCTGCTGACGGTCGGAATTAAGGGATCACTCAGTTAATTGTGTTCCTAAAGAGAAACAAACAAGACAGTATGAAAAATATCTTTATAGACCTGAGAATAATTGTAATTCCATCGCATTCCTGCAACCGTAGCAACTGTAGATGCTGTTAATTGCTTGTGGAGACGAAAGTATAACATAGAGATAACTCCGGCCTTCTCGGGACTGTCTTCTGTCTCCAGGCAGCTCCTTTTTAATTGCTGTATCTCTTCATAATCAAATGTTTAGGATACCTGTCATTTTCAATTGCTAGGACCACTTTGGTTCGTAGCTTGATATATCTGTCTGATAAAGACAATAAAAGAAACAGAAGGGTTTGGTTTAATTAAGATATTGCAAGATTGCGTTCATTAAGAGATATTTCAGCGCCCCCCCCCCGACTTATAGATACTCTAAGGCTTCAAAGAATTAATAAGGAAGCTGTAAAGGACTGGCAGTTTTCCAGTATAACTTTAAATTCTCAGTCGGATGTCTTACTCGTAAACGGAAATCTAAATTAATATTGAAGTTTTTTTGTAGATTTTGCTTCATAACTTTTATTTAACAATTTCATTGTTTTAAGGGATTCCGCATTTTGTGTTAAACTCAAGCGGTAAAAGGAAAATTTGTCCCTGTGTTTAACTAATTAAGCACTACGCCATGAAGGCGTATGGGGAGTGAATGTATAGATCCACGTATTCTTAACCTCGACACCAGTTGGAGATGAGTGGTCAGCTTTATGCCTCGGCCGCTTTACCCCCACCGAAAGAGTCCCCGATATTCATTAGATAGGAAGGTCTTGACGACCTGAAGAGAAGAAAGATCGTACTCTTTTCTATCCCGGCTCTGGTCAAGTGGGATTTGTGGTGGACAAAGTGGCGCTAGGGCAGGTTTTCTCCGAGTACTTCGGTTTCCCCCGCCAGTTTTCATTCAAAAAATTGCTCCACAATCACCCTCACCTATCATCTGGGGCTGGTACAATAGGCCAGAAGTGGCCGCAGTACAAGGGACTTACACCCCACTAGCAATAATAAAAAAAAATCTTACTCTTAATGGGATCTGACCCCGCTGCCGTCCAGTCGTCGCTATACCGACTGCACTTCCGGCCCCCAGACTGAAGCCGGAGCGTGTCATTTAAGACCACTAATGAATTTATAAAAGCAGAGAATGCAAAGAGCTTGTTTAAAATGTTTTTTTAAATACGCAATTTATACACTCAT
>NW_019740674.1:500258-504904 GCF_002891405.2 Cryptotermes secundus | reverse complement strand
CCTTTCATAGTCTGTAAATCTCTGTATCTATCTATCTATGGCTCTACAGTCCTTTTGTTGGAACTTGGCCCCTTTTTCAGTTTCTTAATCCTACATAGTCGGTAGGACTCCTTGGACGGGGATCAGCCCGTCAAAATGCCACTACCTACACACAGAACAACACAAACACAGAATAAGCGCAGGAAGGTCATGCCTTAGACCGCGAGGCCACTGTGATCGGCTTTGTTGTATTGCTGCAAATAGATGAAATTGCGGAAATAAGCCGTGAAGCCATACTTCAGGACATCCAGTAAATATTTGAAATGGGAACTTCCACAAAAAATAAATGGCATATTTCTTATCACTGTACCAACTTTTTCTTGGCAAGGCTTCCTGTTTCAGTGAGCCTCGGCGTCTATACTTATTCTGCCTTGATTAAAGAATCCACGAGTTCTTACCTGTACACTAGTCATGATCAATACTGTTGTAATCCTGTTCGTTTGAACTTTCGCAGCCTCAGACTTAAGGGAACACATGATGTGGTAATGACCCAGTTCTGGGGGTTTCCTGATTAAGTCAGCCCCTTCAGGCCAGAGTCAAGGATCGGTTAAACAGATATGGTAGATGCCCGGTTCGAAATTCTGTCGGGCCGCAGACGTGGTGTGAATTACTGCCCTCCCCAAGACAAATTCCATAGCATTAACTTGAAACTGGGCAACGGCAGCTTTGTTCCGCATAATTTTCAGTTCATTTTCCAGAGTCATTCGGCGCTATTTTGTCTGAGCTACTGACAGCGTCGTTAAATAAGCTAAAATAGATAGCTGACTTCATGGAGTTGAGCCCGTCTTGAGACCCCACCAATTGTAGAGCTGCTCAGGAACTTCACAGCATTTTATGGAACCCGAAGGTTCATTACCGCGTTCAGAAGAGCCCTCTGCTTGTCCCTATCTTGAGCCAGGTCAATCCAATCAATACCATCCCATTCTATCTCTCTTAGGTCCATTTAACATTGTTCAGCCACCTTCGTCTTAGTCTTCCCAGTGGTCTCTTTCCTTCTGGCTTTTCCACCAATATCTTACATGCATTCATGTTCTCACCCATTCGTGCTATATGCCCCGACCATCTAATCTTCCGTGACTTAATCATTCTAATTATGTTTGGCGAAGCGTACAGGTTATGAAACTCCTCATCTTGCACTTTTCAACAAAATTCCTGTCACTTCATCTCTCTTATATCCAAATATTCTCCTCAACACCTTGTTCTCAAACACCCGCGGTCTATGTTCCTCCCTTAATGTCAGAGACCAAGCTTCATACCCATAGAGAACCACAGATAAAACTTAGTTTCTTTATATTCTAATATTTAAAAGAAAAAAATAATCACCATGAGATCTGCAGTAGAAATAACGGTTTACAATTCAATTATTTCTACAACGCCAAAACATATTCGTTTACAATATAGAGTTTAATTGATTTTTGTGGGGAGGAGACGTCATTATCACCTGCAATGAATACTCAAAATTCTAATTTATACAAATGCCATATGACACAATTCAAATTATCTCACAGTACCAGGAAGAACACGGACTTCTGAGATATGACACCATAAATCTGTAACACTGATCTGGGATTTGTGAACCGGTTCGAATTTTCCATTTCTGAGGGCTACAGCTACGATTACAGAACTCTACATTCTCTTTCTCATCAATTGGAAGTCACGCCATATGTAATAACCTGCAGGCATATAGAAAAGAGGGGGAGCAAATTGGTAATATGTTACGAAAACGATTTGGCCGCTAGCTGTAGAATATAACCTTTGATATCCTTCCCGTGCGCGAGCGTGTGTAGGTGTAACTGTGGTTATAATTACTTTCCATATCGAAGATTTAATTTTATAATTTACTGTTCGATAAAAATTAAGACAAGGGCTGGCAGCGGTGAGCGGTCCATAGGTTGCAGAACACCGCTGTAGCCTGCTGTGGGGATAGTATTACGTCATCTCCAGTCCGTTTCATCACAGTGAACAGAACCTCACTCTCGAATAATTCCTCGTTAAAGAAAGCCGGCCGTTGCAAACTCGTAAACCTGTTATTCTTACAAATTCAATAGCATCATATATCATAAAACTCCGTGGCCTGTAGTCCGCAAGCGAACTATACCGACCGAGCGACCGCCGTTTGTGGGCGAAGTTAGTGCCAACTTTTGCGGATAGAGGGTGTCACGTGGTGAGCGCAACGGATCCTCATGGCCGTTGATCTCGGTTTTCTAGACCGTAGCCGCTATTTTCTTGAAATAGCTCCTCAGTTATGCACACGAGGCTGAGTGGACCCCGTTCCAGACCCACTACTTCTCAGAAAATCTGGTAGCGACTGGAATCGAACCCGGGACTTCTGGATCTATGGCCAGGAACTCTGACCACTACTACTGACTACTAAGCAAAAGTGTTAACAATTCACTGGGCGTGATATCCCATGCGCTGTCTTGTATAAGAGGGATAAATGTCATTAAATGTCATTAGTAAGTCACTCACAATAGACCGATATTATCTCGCCTGCTTTGATATAATGAAGTTTCTGAAACGAACCCGGAATTGTATAGGAAAAGCAACAACTTCCTCCCGTCTGTTTGCAACTGCCTGGAGGCCATTATTAAATACAATAATGGGAGACGACGGGCGTTTACACCTGCTGTTGTTATTTTATTAGAGTTTGTGTTCCATATCGCCATGTCCGCTGCGAACAGCTAGCAAGTCAGGAAATTAGCAAAATTGAGAACGTTTCATTCATGTAAATGTTTACAGTACCTACACAATTGCACACTTCTGACTAATAAGAACAGAAGGCGGTGGCACTTTCCAACGGTGTGCTGGCGCCACCATCCATCTTCAGGACTCAGTCAGACGTTAGGCTCTGTGGCCTTCATGTCGTGCCCTGCCATGGTCTGTTGAGTTTGGCTTGATTAAAGCAGCGGTTCAAACATTTCACGGGACGGTAAATTTCACTGAATAATACTATTTGTCTGTGTATTACTTTATGTGCCGGTCACGGTCTAAGGCATGTACTATCTTCGCTCACTCGGAAGCCGGGATCGTGGGTTAAAATCCCACACAAAGCATGGGTGTTTGGTGTGGATTATGTGTTTATTCTGTGTTTGCGACGAGCTGATCACTAGTGCCAGGAGTCCTACCGTCTGCGAAATGATCATGAAACTGAAATCAGAGGCCGAAGGGGGCTGTAGAGCCAGTGGGAGACAAAAAAAAAACTTTGTTATATTTGCTTATCGTCATCGAACAATATATGGTTATGATCTTTTGGAATATGACGCCGTGTCGCCTGGAATGGTCAATTACGGAAGCCGTGCGGTCTAAGGCATGAACTGTCTTCGCTCGCTCGAACGCTGGGATCATGGGTTCGAATCCCATTCGAGGCATTGATGTCTGTGTGTGCGTTTGTTCTGTGTTTCTGTTGTCCTGTGTGTAGGTAGCGACCTTGCGATGGGCTGATCACTCGTCCAAGGAGTCCTACCGTCTGTGTAAAGGAGATTACGAAACTGAATAAGAGGCCAGGGTCCAACAAAAGGCTATAGAGCCATTGATGAATGAATGAATGAGTTAAAGAATCGCTTTGAAGGCGAGATCATAACCCAGAAGATGTAGTAGTAGCACTGGCCGCTTAGATAACGAAGAATATCATTAAATATACAAGTATGGCCATTACTTATTGTTTCCTACTGCGCCTTTGTGTACAGTTTTGGGCAAATAATGTGCAGACTTCAGGTTCAGAGCCGGTGTAGCTCAGTAGGTATAGCGACGGACTACCGGCTGGGCGGCCAGGATTCGATTATCACTAGGGGCAATATATTTTTCTACATTCCATGGTATCCAGAATGTCTCTGGGGCCCACCAAGCCCTCGTAACTGTCCTGAACGAATTATGTCACTCTTACTTATACGAGTATAGCCGTGGAACGGACATGGACCTACAGTAAACACATATCACGTGATCGCTATCCAGGCAGTCTATTGGAGCGTCAGTCGGATCTACAGAAAACACATCTTCCTCTATTGTTCTATTGTTTGTTGGACCGTGTTTACAGAGCCGTTGCCTGGCAACGCGTTGATCAAATCTGTTACAATATTTTATAATGGTACTTCCTTAATTATTAAAATAATAATTATATTTAGATAAAATGTATATATATATTTTTTTCTCGCCTCCTAAGAGTAAAATGATTTTATTAATGGAATATGTATTATTTTCTTGATGATACATACTTTTGTTTTTTCTTTTGTTTATATATGTGTGTATTTGTTCTGTTCTTCCTTTTACTGTCCCATGTTTTGTAATTGGCCTCCGGGCTGTTAAGTCAGCTTCTCAGTAAATAAATAAAGAATTAAATTAAATCATTATTACGTTATATTACATTTATGAATCATTTTACAATATATTCTCTCTGAATCTGGTTAAAACCGTATTCCCAAGTCTCATCACGTAGTAATTTCCTAGAAAATACCTCTGAAATTAAATTAAGTGCTACGTTAGTACCTTCCTCATAATGTAGACTGCTCCAAATACAGCCACCTTCATCATTCCTGTTCTAGATTGTTTACCAAGAATGTCTTTTAAATTATTTTAAATTTATTTTGATGGGCTTTATTATTATTGTTATT
>NW_019740674.1:412459-500206 GCF_002891405.2 Cryptotermes secundus | reverse complement strand
TCAAATTTTGTATTTGTTTTTTAATTATTTTTATGTAATTCTATGTACTCATTCTAACCTTTTAATTGGCCTCTGTGTTGTTAAGTTATACGTAATTAAACATGCATTGAATTGTTTTAAATTAGGATGTTGAGCTGCCACACGAATAAATAAGAATTAATTGGTTTATTATTATTATTAACTTCTGTGTGTGTATGTATGTGTATTGTCCTTTCTCATCACATAATGGAATAACCATTCGAAATGTACTTACTTTATTTTTCTCGCCTGTTAAGGCTAAATTATTTTTTTTTTGTTTTCTTTTCTTTTCTTGGAATTGTTACTAATTTATTGATATTGTATAGACTGTCATATTTTTTTATTTTGCTCTTTAATTTTTGTGTATTTCTATGTACTCGTGCTAACTTTGTAATTGGCCACTGTGCTGTTAAGTTTGCACATAAATAAACACGAATTGAATTGAATTATTATTATTATTATTATTACTTCCGCTTTTTATTACCGAGATCATTATATAGGCTATACATTTATTTATTTATATTTATTGATAGTTTACGTTCTTCATTAATATATAAACATCATTGGATTGGTTTAATTTTTGCCCGTGCATTTTCTTTCGTCATGAACACAACAGTATTTCGTACAAAGTGGTCAGTTCTGGTCAGCGATAACATATAAATTTCGAATTAATAAACTCATGCCCGCAGAATATTTTGCAGGAAGGAATAATAGATTTTCTTTGGCTGTATATCTGAATTGGACGGAAGAATTGGTTAAGTCAATGTGAATTCCCTTCACCGCTCTCATAGGATTGGTGTAGGCGAATTGCTTTAATATTACACAAAGTTAATGTTCCGGAAGTAAAATATTGCATTTATTACTGTGCCAGATATCGCACAAATTGTCCTTGTCTCCTTTCGTCTGCTTCATTCTACGTCTTTTTCTACATTATGGCCTCCACCATGACTTCTGACTTGAGATCTTCAATAATTGACGAGTTAGGTTAACGGAGATATCCCTAGGGAGACATTTTGATCCTGAAATATTACAGTAGTAACCTTCACTGCCCCTCCACACACATACAGAATAAATAAATTGTCTAATGATCTCTACACCACACCAGTCCCGACACTCCAGCTTAACTGCTTCGCTCTGCCAACTGCTCTGAACACACCCTCTTGACGTCACCGCCCTCCTCTTCCGTACACTGCTTTTCATCCTTACGTAAATATGGCCATTTGCAATTTTATTGCGCTAACGCATGTTGCTTTCAACTTACTCGATACTGCTCAGAATAGGCGAAGAACACTTCCTGAAATACCTTCCATCAACCTCTCTTCTCGTCAACCACTCACTGACTGCTTGGCTTCGGTAGCTGTAAATCGCGCCGTGAGCCACCCAAGAAACAAACACTACCACTACTGCCACCACTACTGCTGCTGCTGCTGCTGCTGTTGCTGGTTATTATTATTATTATTATCATTATTATTTCCGTGCTTACTCAACAGCCCAAAGACCAATTAGAAAGTAAACGCGAGAAAAAGAAACAGAACACACACACACACATACTCGTACACACAATCAAAGGACGAAACAAGGCAACTTTAATCATCTACATCAGACTTTACCGAAATCGTGGTTCGCGGTCCACCAGTGCTCCCCGAAATAAAATTCAAACAGTCCAACTCCATCCCTTTTATTTATGCATAAACAAGCATGTGATTTGAATGACAGAATCTTAATATTATTTTCATTTTACAAGTCATGGGATGTAACTGTTAACTAAATTTCACTCTCGTTGCACTAAAAATTATCCGAATACTTAGTTTAATATTCGGGTGGTCCGCCAAAGAAAATTCACGCAATGGGGGGGCCATGGTCCAAAACAGTTTGGGAAACCTTGACTTAGACAATAATAATTTCATTATTTAAATTATGCTAATCATTAGCAGTGAGAAAAATAGTAGTTCATATTGGATAAATTATATTCTAATAATTAAGAAAATTCTATTATAAATGATGAATAAGAAGACCTGATTTGGTTCCAGGTGAGCCACCGTCCCTACAAGCAACAGCAGCTGAAGGCTATCTAACAGAAGAGCAATTAAGAGGAAACATGGAACATAGCAAAGTCTCTGATATACAGTGAAGGCACTTGTAGCAGTTTCCAGAAAGGTAAGACATAATTTAGAACCAATATTATCTTGAAAATAAATAGTTCTTCAATACGATACCTCCTCTTGCCCAAGTTGTGCAGTTTTCTGTACCCTAAACTATACACAACGGTAGCCGAGCGGTCTAAGACATGCACTGTCTTCGCTCGCTCGGAAGCCGAGATCGTGGTTTCGAATCCAACTCAGGGCATGGATGTTTGTGTGCGTTTTTCTGTGTTTGTCTACAGGTAGAGGCCTTGCGACGAGCTGATCACTCGCCCAAGGAGTCCTACTGTATGTGTAAGATCTAGAAAAACCGAAGTGAACAGAGTTCATGGAGGTAGGCCTAGGCCCACTGGGGCTGTAGTGCCAAGGAAAAGAAAACTATAAACATAACTGTAATGGGCATTAAGAAAGAAACGATTAAAACAAAGGGCAGCAGACTTCTGCTAGATGCACTTCCGTTTGTTGGCATCAGCAAACCTAATAGAATTCCAAACAACAGGAACATATTCAAGCCTAGAGTCAAGTAGTGTAAAATATATGCAGTATAGACAACAGAGGGAAGAGAAGGAGAAGTTGACGCAGCGAACCAGAACCAACAATTTAATACAATGTTAAAATACGTGTATATACGACTAATTAACATGATCATGGAAATGAAGTTTAAAATCCAGATATACTCCCAGGTCTTTAATATAGTCGGATTTATTGAACACTCTTAACAACTCGTGACTAGACTTCACATATCACTGATACACAGAGACTAGTGTCCTCAGTCACGTTGCTTGGTAATGGCTTCCAACGGCGGATGTTCCTCTGCTTCCAGGCTCACTTTCTTGCAGAGTGGCGACCTTCTCACGCTAAACTCATATCCTCACCGCTGGCTTCAGCCGGTACTTCAGTCGCTAGCTTCCGGGCTGGAATAACTGGCTTCCAACTGCCAACCTCCAGCTTCAACTGTCAGTTCTCGACTGGCATCTCAGCCGAACTAACTGGCTTCTTTTCAGATCCTTCCAATTCATTATTCTGTCATGATCAGAAGTAATAACATGTGTGAACTGCATATAATTATACACTCTCATAGCTCATAAATCAGTTTAACGGAAGATCATGAGAATCAGATTGGATTAACCGTTCAGCGTGGTTTGACGTGTATGTTTCGTCAGGTATTTAAATCGTCTGCGGGGGTTCGACGTCTATGTTTCGTCCAGCTGCACACCTGTGTTATAACGCCCATAATAATTGATGGTTTTGCTGTAGATTGTTAGATTTTTCGCTGGCCTGTTGTCAGAAGGACAGTATTTAGGAACACCGAAGCTCCTTGCGGGTCGGCTGCCCGTTTATCAATAAGCATAGGCTGCATCGCGAGCGGGAGCCTGAAGTAAGATGTCACAGACCTCAGGGGGTGCAGGAGGATCCAATTCCCGGCATGCTTTGTGACGTCCCAGGGGATATGAGCGACCACCTCCTGCTACAAGAGCTGACCAGTGAGGGAGTAGTCGGCAGAATTGAAGTCCAGCTTGGAATCGCCTGTGTGGTGAAGGGAACGATGTTTTCTCCCCTTGAAATATCAACCCCTGAACACATAGTGGACTGACTGACTCTGCGTGTATACACATGGAAGGAGCATCTTCTTTAGCACTTACAAAGAAACATGAGATATTTGCATAAGAATATGTATTGGAGCCATATGTAACTTGAATCGTTAGGCCGTGCGTTTAGTCCCCGGCTTCCCAACGCGGCGGCCCGGGTTCGAACCCAGGTCAGGTCATGTGGGATTTGTGGTGGACAAAGTGGCACTGCGGTAGGTTTTCTCCGAGTACTTCGGTTTCCCCTGCCAATTCTGATTCCACCGACTGCTCATCGACTCATCGTCTATCATCCGGGGCTAGTACAATAGGCAAATTAGTGGCCGACGTACCAACTTAACTCAGTCTCGTCCCATCCCAATAAAAAAAAACCTTGACCAGTTGTTTCACACCAGCAGTTCTGTTTACTGACGTCACGTGATAGAGATAGGCGGTGTCATGATAAAGCTGTAAGTACAGCGTTGTCGTATGTGGGCTGGGCTTCCAGCACACCAGTACTAACTCAGATTTAACATTGCGATCTTACGGAACCCAGTGTAGTCTGGTAGGCGGGTATCAGCATTTCGTAGGAACATACTGCCTCCGTCCTCAGGGTTCATTATAAGACAATATTTCTTCTGAAACTTTTATACTCACCTACCTGTTGCAGGGGTAGCTCAGTCGGTGACCAAGGAGTCAGGATTCGATTCTCGACAAGGACAAAAGATCTGTCTTTTTCCGTAAGGTCTAGACTACCTCTGAGGCCCACCCAGTCTCCTATACACTGAAGAGCAGTGGCTGTTTCTTCTGGGGGTGCGGAGCGCATGAAGCTGTTGACTCACCTCCATCTAGTCCAGAAGTTAAGAATGGTGGAGTTATACTTCCACTCCCCCATATGTTTTTATGGTGTGGTGCTTTATTACTTAGGCCCGGGGATATACTTTAACTTTTTACTGACCACACGGTGACATAATTTCCGTAAAAATCTCAAATCCTAACTGGGGAACATGGTAGTTTACTTCATGTCCTTAGTACTTCAACGTAGGCCACATCTGCGTTCTTTCCTATCCTTACTTGCTCATCATTCAGCTGAAAGTGTCATTAAATATCTAAAACAATAGATCAATCAAGCCACGTGTTTGGAACAGCGAAGTTTATTTAGAGAGAACCATCTTTCAGTAAGTACAGACCTAACAAAGGACGTTCGTGTAAGATTTGATGTTCTCACAGCAATGGATATAAAGAATTCTGTCTTCTGTAGTATTACGCAGTGTAGTCTGTCGAAAATCAGTAGACATTTCGGAGTAACACGTCTCCTGCGCCTTCAAGTCGAAGAATAATCGAAACAAGAAACCACTATGAAGCAGGAAGCAAGCAAAGCAGAAGTACACGGCGCCCACTCTAAGCCTGAAACCTTCTGTGGTTCTGCTACGGGTTTATTACAAGCAGAGAGAAACTCATTCTTCTGTGGCCTGGCGCTTATTGTAGTACTGGAAGTGGCAGCCACACACCTTGGTGTTTTCTGTGAGGTTCGAACCAAATATATAAAGCTGGCTGCATAGCATTCAATAGGGATTCCCTCTGTTGTTGTATCCACGTGATCGGGAGATCCTCGCAAGAACGATGCCTGAAAGACTGGAAGATCCTCTGAATTTCTTATATTCAGAAATATTTGACAACAAATACAGAACTGAAAGAAGGGTAAATATACAACAGCATGAAAGAGTAATACGAAATGATGTATATTTACTGTACCGAGGCCACAGAAGCTGCTGCCTTAATGCTGGTTCCTTGCTTCGCTTTTTCTTCGACCCTGAAGACTTAGGTGACATATCCTTCCGAAACGTCAACGCTATATCCAAGAAGATAGAATTGTTCAAGGACATTAGTTCTTAGAATTGCGTCTTTGTTTCTAAGTTCAGACGCGCTCTACTTGTAGGTTAGAGCAGTAACTTCAACTCCCATTATATTCTGAACGATTTCAGATGTAACGTAGACCGTGAAGCTCGGAAGAAAAGTTGCAACAGCTGAGTCATGGGAACACCTGTGAACACAGTTTCAATAATACCGACCTTCGGAAACATTGCCTAGCATAATGTACATGACGCTTGCTACTCACTACCATTCATTTTAAATTCGTTTCGAAAAAAAATCGCAATTGCCTGATAGTTTTATTGTGTCTGTCTACATGTACGTGGGCTGAATTCAGACCAACTGCGATCAAATTCGATATGTTGTATCTACAATAAATTTGGGGGGCACGCAGTAGCGTAGTTTGTTGAGGCACTATGCTACAAGCCGGAAGTATCAGATTTATCGTAACTATCTTTCATTTGGTCAAGGAGATGGGGGAGGGGGATAGCAACACTGTCTTATGAGGGCTCACATCGAAATAATACGGATTTCTACTTCCATGCCTGTCCTGTCGACATAACGTGGTCGAAGACCATACATTCTGGGAAGGCCACAACAAAACGAAATTTTTTTTGTAGTTCGGTGAATATGAAAAAGAAAATCTTACTATTACAAGGCGTGCATATGGCATAATAGGAGGTTATTGGTCTTCACTCTTCTCAAGGTCCCATTAACGTGTATAAGATCAGCTTTCTGTAAGACGTGTGAAAAGCACAGAAAGGGCGACCGCAGAAGCCACAAGATAACTGATGTTATGAAACGTAATATTTCAGTGCTAAGGCAAGTGGAGATGTACATGGTAGCAGAACAAGTTCCTTGTGACTTGAAACGGAATACTGACACAGTAGAATCACACACACGCAAACGTATTACATCGGAGATACTCGTAAATTATTCATAAAATATTGTAAAATGAAACGATACGTTAGAAACTGCACGTTTCCACTTTCCCATTTGCCTTGGAATTCTCAGGGATTTACACGGATTTTGCATAGTAATAGTTCATTGAAGATTTGAGAAAGGTATTAGGAGAAAAAAAAAGAAATATGAATTTTCAAAATAACGTAATAACTTGGGATGTTCTTATTCCGAATCCTTTCTACATACATACATACTGTCGATGAAAAAATGTAATGGCTAAACTGTCACCACAAAACTTAACATCCTCTCACTCGTTATCTTGCAACTGTGCCTTACAGCCTTTTCGAAAATGCAAAGTATAATGGACATAACTCCGTGACCTGTAATCCAAAAGCGAACAATACCGATCGAGCGACCGCCGCTTGTCGGCGAAGTTAGTGCCAACTTTTGCGGATAGTGGGTGTCACATGGTCAGCGCAATGGATCCCCACGGCCGTTAATCTCGGGTTTCCAGACCGGAGCCGCTATTTCCTTGAAATAACTTCTCAAATATTCTCACGAGGCTAAGTGGACCCAGTTCCAGACCCATTACTTCTCACAAAATTAGTAGCGTCGGGAATTGAACCCGGGGCCCCTGGATCTTTAACCAGGAACTCTGACAACTAGACCACAGAGGTGGTCGTATAATATGGACATACGTCCTTGAGAATCCTATAATGAACAATGATATTAATGCCAACTCTCTTCTGTAGGTGATCCTCTCGTCCTTCGTTCAACTTCAACGTTATTAGCTTTAGCCTCAAAAGGAATTAATTAAAACGGATGGGCACCAATGAGAGAGGTACTCCCATAAATATAATTAAGGGTAGGTAAACGAATCTGGCTGGATGGACTAGGGAGCCGGGTAGCATGAGGATCTCAAGGGTGTTACGGACAAAATTACTAGCATCAGTGGTATCGAGTTTAATTTATTGGTCACTAAGAGACACTATGAAACACCTACGATGAAATGCTGAGTAAAAAACGCGCAACCCAGTTCACTGTCCCTTTACGTGCTGTTGGCACACCCACAGTCTCGGGTCTTGCGACTAAATTCATTTCTGTTTATAAAATTCTCACTTGAATGCTACAACAAATCGGTCACATTACGTTCCTTAATGATATGTGATGCTTAAGTTTAATTTGAAACTTTAGTACAGTAAATGAGCAACGAAAGGAGCAAACGTCTGCTCTGGTCCAAAAGGTGATGCCAGTGACCTACAGCTTCCGGAGCCAGCATCAGAAAACAACGCAAAGAAAATAAAAGCGTGCAAATTTTCAGAAATACGTAATCCTCCCTCGACTGATAGGCTACATTCAAACTGGGCAGCTGTGGCCTATTAGTCCTATTATGAATTTGGTTGTCTGGCACTTAACAAAGCTCATTTCGACAATATTATATTTAAGCATCCTGTTACACTCTACACAATACATGACACAAACTCCGTCCTAAGTGCAACAATTTATTGTAGTTCTTTCGTCTTCCTTTCTTCTACACTACATGTTTCGGCCGTAAATGGCCTTCATCAGGTGTATACTCTCACGTAGCTGCTACACTGCACGTAGTTTAAAATTTAAAAAACACAAGTCTTTCCAATTGTTCATTTTTCCGTTGCTAACAGGTTTCGATATATCAGAATCCTCCCCGCTGATATCTGTCAGATATCTACAAAATCTTTGTTAACCTACACACGTCAATTTTTTTCAAATTTTAAAATTTAAAATTCTCAGGGGTACCCGCCCTATGTCTATAGTGCTGCAGCGGCTACTTCTTGTTTCCAGCACTGTTCATTTCGACACGTGCAACACATTCAGCTTTGGACGCGTCGCCTTTGAACATCAAGTTCGAAAACTTATGGCTGTACAGAGCTGTCAAAGAGACGATAACTTGGCGCCTTGGTATCTCCAAATTTCCCCTGAAACAGCATTGCCAGTGCAAGACAAAGCAACGAACGTTATAAAAGTCACTACCATGGCTTAATTAATGGCCGAATGCTTTTGCGAATAGCGATGTAAAGAATGCCCGTCCTCTGAGATGTGACGCCGTGTAGATCTTGTGTAAACCGACGTTTCGGGGGAACTTACCGTCTCCATCTCGTTCCTGAAGGTGGAGGCGATACGTTCCTCCGAAACGTCGGTTCACACAAGATCTACACGACGCCACATCCCAGAAGACGGCATTCTTCATAGTCACGGCCGTGAAAACCTCAAATCTTACTTAGCTGTGTAAGCTTTATAAACCGATAAAAGTTAAATAAATAAAAATTAATGTCCAGCAATTATTTCAGTAGAATAATAATTAAATTATTAAAGTGGCCCGAAAGAAAACGGCGACACTTTGTCATCATCATCACCACCGTCATCATCAGTAAATGGTTCAGGGAGTAAGTCAAATTGCATATTCCAACCCCCTTAAATTCTTTTGTTAATGCATTTTTAGTAATCATACAACATCAGTTATTGAAAAAGAATTCCGTATGAGTATGTTCTTGGAAACGAATGCCTTTTCTTGTTCGACTCTTCTCTGATAAGCCGTGGGCAGTATATGCACTTGCACAGAGGGCGTGTGGGTCTGGGCTGCGAAACAACAGGAATTTTGGACAAAATTACATAATGACACGTTTCATATATTGTACTCTTCACAAAATATAATTAGGTTGTTCAAATTAAGGAAAACAATATGAACGAGATATGAGATACTCGTCACAGTGGTCGCGCCATATAAGGCGTTAAACTTCTTCACTCGCCCAAACACTGGGATCGTGGGTTCGAATCCCAGCCGAGGTATGGTTGTCTATATTAATTTATTCTGTGTTTATGTTGTCTCTTTGTAGGTAGTGGTTTTGCGACTGGCTGATCCCGCGTCCAAGGAGTTCTACCGACTGTGTATAGATTAAGAAACTGAAAAAAAAAAACAGCCAAGGTTCACAAGGGCTATAGAGCCATAGAGTAATAAATAAAATAAAGGCGATACTCATGGCAGAATGAGAAATGAGTACAGAATATTAATGGGAAATACTGAAAGGAAGAGAAAATTTGGGAGACCTAGGCGTAGATTGCAGAATAATGTTAAATTATTTTGGCCCGGATGCGAGCTATCGTAATTTCGCTTGGTCCTTTCAGAACAGTTGTCATAGTAACCGGTGTGAGAACATCAAATCTTGTACGTTATTAACGAAGGGTTCATAATGTAATCTCTGAAGTGAAATTAGCTACTCAACAATGTACTTGTATCTGCAGTAAATGTCAATTAGCTGCACGCATAAACTTTGTTGCTAAAGAAGCTTATCCGAGCAGGTATATTAGCCCTTAGTAAACACTTTGACCTTGTGTTTTGTTAAATGTTCACACGAAACAGTCGAGTCCTTCAGCAATAGGCTCACTCACTCACTTATGGACCTGAGCCCTTCTTGAGAAGCTGCCAGTTGTGCATCTACTTAAGATCTTCCCAGCATTTTATGGAACCCGAAGGTTCATTACCGTGTTCACAAGATCCATCCAGTGGTCCATATCCTGAGCCAGATCAATCCAATCCTTAACCTTCCATCCTATCTCTCTAAGATCCATTTTAATATTGCTCATTCACCTACGCCTTGGTCTTCCCAGTGGTCTCTTGCCTTCCGGTTTTCAAACTAATATCCTATATGCATTCCTCTTTTCCCCCATTCGTGCTACATGCCCTAGTCTATAATAGGTATATATTGGCTGACTGCAATGAAATTTTTTGGACATCTTTTAGCACAGATCATGCTTAGTAATTGTTGAAAATGTTGTTATGCAGTTTAGGATAGATCTACGTGTAGAAAGGTCATAAAATGTAAGAGCAGCGTCAGCAGGCTATTTATAACAAGAACTGTCATTCAATTTCGTAATATTTTCTTGGCTATTGTAGTGAGATGCTATTAAGATTATTATCTTGATGTCTGCATGACGCGAAGGGCAATTAAACACGCATCAGTCGGCCGACGGATTATGGGGTTGACAGTAACTGAGGAATGCATTGTGGCATGTCTGCTGAGAACCAGAATTGTGAAGCCAACACAGACAGTTGCTAGGGAACGGCTGCGATGTCACGCCAATTGTTAGGCGATGACGCAATAAACACTGCCCCGCGACAGTGACGTAAAGCAACAATAGCAGAACTATTGTTGACGGTGTTTTCTGTGCGGCCCGTGCTGAGACGGAGAATTCCGAGGCGAATTCGATACAGTCCCAGTCTGAGGAAGGAGACCAGCGGCAGAGCAGGAGAATCTTAAGTCGTCGGTTATAGAGTGCAGTTCTTGGGCCATAAGGACGTGAGGAATAGATCTTCTTAGAAGACTGTAACCAGGCAAAGCCTAGTTGGGTTGTGAGATAGGCGACAGCCAGCGAGGACAGAAGTTGTGGAACACGGGACCTAAGGGAACTGTAGCGTTGGGAGTGTTAGAAGGCGAAAACCGGTGACGACACAGCAGACTGAGCAGACTTAGTGCGAGTGTAGTCCTGTGAAACTCTTGTAGTTACGAGTGTCAGAGTGCAATAAATCCGATTACGAACAAAAACCCCGTCTATAATCACTAAACACGTGATATTATGGTGTTGAAGAAAATCCCATAATTTGTAATGAATAATAACTAATAATTAAGTATTATCAACCAGAGAGAGGATGAAATGTTGGACGACCGAGAAGACGATGGAGACACAACATTTTGACGTCCAATCAGACGGATAAGGTCACCTCGTGTACTTCGTGCACAGAAACCAAAATAGTTACGTTGTGTTCCGACGTGAGGGTACAAGATACGAGTAATTCTCAGGTTCAGAGCCGGGATAGCAATTGGTCTGCATATTAAGCAATAGCTTTGCTTGCCGAGATAGCAGCCGGTCTGTGTATTACGCGATTTCTCTTCGTGTCGAGGTAGCTTTCGTCTCAGCATAAGCGATTTCTTTGCTTGCCGGGATAACTACCAATCGGTCTGCGTATTAAGCGATTTCTCTTTGTGCCGATTTAGCTATCGTCTCAACATATTAAGTGATTTCTTTGCTTGCCAGGATAGCTGCCAATCGGTCTTTGTATTAAAGAGACTTCTGTTTGTGCCATTTATTTGATACGAGGACAAGAGTGTTAGCAGTACTAAATAAATTCCTCTTCAAACGGAAATATTTCAGAGTTTTCCATCACTGGGAATCATCTCCACTTTTATTGTCTTCAGAAAAAAATATTTGAACTTTAAATGAAGCAGATGAAGAATACAGTTTGCGTTAAGCACGCTTGTGTGGGCGATTGGTGAAAGTGCCAGCCAACCCTAACGTAACGCACACAATCGTTTGATAGAAGTCTACACAACGATCCAGATTCTCTGCAGCACGAGAAGAAAACTTTGTCTCCTTCCGAGAAATTTGTAGGCACATTGCGTACAGTCGGTAATGAAAAGGGGCAATGCACGGCATGGCCACAAGATATATGCGTACCCAGTTAAACGGCAAATTCCGCCAGCCAATAAGTTAGTAATAGGCGTGTCTCATCCATAAGCTACGTCCTGCCGGTAGCTGTGTCGTTATAGAGAGAGCAGTCTAAATACACATTCCACATTCTACAGCAAGGTATGGTAAAGATGTCCCTGAGTTTAATTAAATAAGCACTACTTCATGAAGAGGTGACGGGATAGTCGGTATAGCGACGGGCTACGGGCTGCACGACCGAAGGGTCGGAGTTCGAGTCCCGGTAGGGTCAAGAGTTTTCTCCGCGTCGACCAGACAAGGTCTGGTGTCCACCCAACCTCCTATCCAGTAGGTAGCGGGGGCTATTTCTCTCGGGGTAAAGCGGACAGGGCGTGAATCTGACCATTCATCTCCAGCTAGTACCGAGGTCAAGAAAATGTGGGTCTATACATCCACTCCCCCATACGCCTTCATGGCTTAGTAACATAATTAGTTAAGCACAAGGACAACTTTACATTTACCCGCATCATGAAGACATAAGGGGGAGTGGAGTTACAGCTTCACTGTTCTTGACCTCGGGGCTAGATGGAAGTGGGTGGTCAACTTCACGCCCCTGCCCATTTACCCCCGGTATCCACTGAATACGAGGTTTGGTGGGTGCTCAGAGCCAGTCTGAACTTTGTTGAGGAGAGAAAAAGTTTGCCCTGCCTGAAACCGAACCCCAGTCGTCCATTCCGTCGCTATACCTGAAATACTGAGCTATCCTGGCTCTTCTACATTCTTCCGTGCTACTTTTATATGCCATAGTTCAGATTCGCTGGTAGAGTCGCTTTTGAGTTCGTGTCCCAGCCTTTTTCTGAGAAGCAGGACGTCATAGTAATTTGATTTAAACAAACTTTTTAATTCAAATTTGTTTCCTTTTTATTCCCTTGTTTAAAAGTTTACGAGCCAGAACTCGGGAACAAGAGGCGCCTCTTGTATCCACACTCTTGGACAAGGTCATTTCCTCCTCCTTGGCACACAGTTCTTACTCGTATTTCGAATTCCATTCCTGTCTGTTCTTCAGACTCCCTCTCCTTCTCTTTCTGGTTCCCTTCGTGTTTGTTCACATCATGCGCTGTAATGAGAGTGACTAATGGAAGAATTTATTCTGACCTGCTTTTGTTTAATAGTTGTTTTATTGATCCTAAGTTCTAATAATGGAACTGTATAAGAACAGAGATGGCAGGCGTTAATGCGGCTTGTGTGTGCGCTCCGTTGTGCCGCGAATAGAGTGAAACGACTCCTATTAATTTGTTTTCGGATGTGAGGCTGCGAGAGTGGATTCATCAGGCTCAGAATACAGTACAGTGGCGGGCTTTTGTGAAGGGACAGTGAACCTTCTGCTTCCATAAACGACGAAGAATTCTTCGTCAAATATTAGAGAGTATATAACCGTCTGCGACTTTTCTTCCTCTTCTGCCATATCAGGAAGGTTATGTCACGTGAAGTTGTCCCTGTGCTTAATTGAATAGCATTCCATTACGTATGGGAAGTGGAGATATAGCTCCACACATTCCTAACATCGGCACTATACGAAGAAGCGTGGTGAGCTTCACGCTCCAGCTTCTTTACATCCGGAAGAAAAACCTTTTTTATTTTTCGGTAGGAAGCTGGGGTGGGCTCTAGAGCTGGTTTGGAGGCTGTAGAGAACAGAGAAGTCCCTTGTGACTGCCGGGAATCGACCCCTGATTTGTAGGAAGACATCCACGTCGTTTCATAATTTATCTGAATGAAAAAAAAAATCGGTGGAAAGATCGGTCGGTCGGTTAAATTGCTGCTGGTCCTCGACGGCACACTAATTGTTTGTTTCGCGTCCCGTCGGAACAGATGACCGTATTTTTCTTTTCAAGACATTAGTTTTGAAATTGGGCTTCCCTTTCAACTATAGCAGGGGTCTGACTACTTCTGGGAACGTGCCCTCCGCTTGGGTGACTGGAGCGGGCGTTCACTCGCCTGCTCCAACTCGCTAATTTGCTGGCTGCTGAATGTTTGCTTGGCCCTCGCCAGCACAGTTATTCATTGTTCCGAGTTCCACGGAACCCATGACTTTATTTTACTTTCTGGCGACTATGAAAGCCCTCAGACGTACTACAAAAATATTGCGTACACTTTGTCGTACACAAATGACTTTGACTACGTTACCATGGAAACAGAGTCGACTGTTGCTAGGTAGATTGTTGTTGACTATTGATATCGAGCTACAATGTAATCCGTCGCAGCCGTGAAGCAAGTCGCGAGAGAATTTTCTCACTTCGGCCGTGTTCTCGAAGACCGCTGCGCAGAGTAAGTTCAGCTCAACCGTTCGGCGGTAGCGAGGCGCACATGCATACACAAACAGACATACGGTATTACAGTAACCACTTTTGTAATCCGGGGGCTGAAAACATGAAAATCCATCGAAATATGGAGATTAATTCTCTTTAGATTGTCTCGTATATTCTACGTATATAAGAAAGTAAAATTGAAGTCAATCGTATGAACAGTGCGGTTCAATTACAGAACATATCGAAATAAGAGAATGTACGTACATACACAAGGAATCCCTTATCAAAATCTTTGTTGGGCTATAAGCCTAATTGTGGAACTTTTACTGAAAGTATTTGCTTCATATATCGAGAGACACCGGGTTCAAATCTCGGCCAGGTGACCAGCTGTCCTTACTGAGGTTTTTCGTGATTATCAGCTCCTCCAGACATATTCCGGAATAGTACCTAACAACTGGCCACGACTGCTTCCTTCCCGGGTTCGATTCCCGGTTTTACCAGATTTTTTGAAAGGTAGTTGGTCTGGAACGGGGTTTACTCAGCCTCGTGAGGATAATTGAGGAGCTATTCAAGGAAATAGAGGCTCCGGTCTAGAAAACCGAAATTAACGGCCGTGAGGATTCGTTGCGCTGACCACGCGACACCCTCTATCCGCAAATGTTGGCACTAACTTCGCCGACAAGCGGCGGTTGCTCGGTCGGTACAGTTCGCTTGCTGACTAAAGCCACGGACTTGTTTGTTTTTGTTTTGCTTCCTTCCACATCCTTTCAGATTCATTACTCATCAATCATCCTATTATTCAAACCTCTATAATCTAAGCCAGGGGTTCAAAAATTTGTCTGCTCCAAAGACTACTTGCAGAATGGATCTTGTTCAGCGGAACACCCCAATATGATACGAATTATTTTTAGATTTTTGAATAGAATAAAAGAGAAATTTACTCAACTGTTGCACCCCTATGAATTTTAAAACTAAAATAATATAAAGGTTTTGTAACTGAAATCAAACGTTTATTTGTGCACAAATAAAGAGCCCTTACCTTGAAGATGGAGGCTGAGTGTAAGTTTGGGAAGCTCTGATATCAGCAATTGAAAGAGTCTTTGAATAACCGAAGAAAAATTTTTACCACAAGTAATCCTTTACTTTTTTTTAGTTCGCTTAGTGGGAGGTGGAGTCCAAGTGGGTCCACTCGGCACGGTGGCCACTGATTGGCTTGTTGTAGCCTGCCCCGGGTGATTATGATGATGGCGAATTTGGTAGAATGAAGATTGGCAGGGAAAACCAAAGTACTCTGAAAAATCCCGCCCTAGCGCCACTTTGTCCACCACAAATCCCACTTGACCAGACCCGGGATCGAACCCGGGCCGCCGCAGTCGGAAGCCAGCGACTAACCAACCGCTTTAGCTATGGCGCGGCCAGGAATCCTTAGACACAGGCAATAAATACGACTGGGCCGAGAAAACTGTAAGCAGTGGAACTTGATAACATGGAATCTCAGATAAAGAACAACGATGGTCTGTTTCCACGAAAAACTAACTTCAACACTATTAAAACTTACTTTGATCTGAGTTACTTTCGTAATATTCCTGGAATGAGTTCTGAAGTTAATGTTAATGTTATTATATCACTCTTCTGTCAGAGACTGTATACACTATCACACTGAATTCACCGCCTGTCCTCAAGCAGCCATTGTCATTGCTTTAAAGGGAAACCTTCAAACAGGCTACAATCAATCCTTACTTTGTTTCCTGCATATAAAAGCATATGCAAATTTGTTGATGTTAATTATGGATTCAAACTAGAGGTTTAATTTTCATTATTCCATGCATGAAATTAATAAAATTACTCTCCAAAATTTTTTAATTTTCGTGAATTTAACAAGCGGAAATAAATTATGAATTCTGTGATATTTATGGCCGTAATGTCGTGTGAGTGTGTGGCTCAAACTTATGATCAACGAGTTGTATACAGAAGGTTTCTGATTGGTTTGGATTGACTCTAAGACCTTATGGAACACCAAAGTTCGCCCAAGACAAAAGAAACGAATTTGTCTAGGATTTTCCTCAAGACGTACTATTTGATCCGACCCCATCTTTGCACCGCGGACTCAGGGATGTATCGACGCCAATCCTCATTTGAGTGCCGAGCGTCGTGATCTGGGGTGTGTCGGTGGGTGGGCTGATAGAGAAAGTGAGAGAGCTCTGGGCGATCAAAGAGCTCCAGGATTCTCCCCCCACCCTTCATGGATTTTACCTTGACGTGGTAGGAAGCTTGTGTGCCACTTTGATTTGAGGAGTCGAGGCCAAAGGCAATCCGGAGAGAAAGAGATAAGTGGAGGGTCGCTTCGAAATAGCAACATACTGAATGGAAGAAAAGCATGTTAAGTTTTAATGCAATTTAGTCGGTTTGTTGGAGAGAGTAACTTCACCGACAAGCGGCGGTCGCTATAGTTCGCTTGCGGACTAAAACCACGGAGTTTTTTTTTTAATTGGAAAGAAGAATATATATAAAATGGTTGAAACGCGGACATGTCGCCTTCTTCAACTAATCAGTTTCATTATCTGCAAGATCATAATTCGACTGGAGAAGATTAGACAAAATTTATTAAATTTCAGCTTTATATAAGGGATTTATTATATCTTGGATATTATGCAAAGGATTGTTAAGTAAAATACATATTCAAAAGGTGATAAAATGTGAACTTTTTCTTTTAAAAAAATTAAGTTAAAACCCGGTTCTACCATAAAATCGCAACACTCTCAGTTGAGCGACATAATGAAATGCTGTATTAAGAATATTGGTCCATAAACGTCTAAAACTCTTACTACTTTTCACGAAAAGTGATCTTTAGTGACAACATTAGTTTCCGTTAACAGCCTCTCATGTACATAAACGAAAATATCTAACCTGTGGTATTTGATTCGCCAGTATTATTAGAATGTGTCTGTAATACGCCACTAAGTGCCAACTTTTGCGGATAGAGGGTGTCACATGGTGAGCGTAACGGATCCCCACATAATTTCGCCGACAGGCGGAGGTCGCTCGGTCGGTATAGTTCACTTGCGGACTACAGGCCACGATTTTAAAATGCCTCTAAGATTGGGAATGTGAGATCCGTACCGGAGTTCACATGCACTCAGACATAACACGAAATCGTGCTAAAGGTGCATTTAATTAAACACGTAATTTCAATTTTAAGAACCATTTTTTGATACATCAGAGTGTCAGTTGAAATTTGTTGATTACATTTAGTTTTAATTTGCCACAACTCTCTTCCCTTCTTTTTTAAAATTCTCTTTATTTTTTAATAAATGAACGTTTCGACTTCTCGTCCAATTACAGTCTCCTTTATTCCCTGTTGAAAATTCTTGACTGCTCACCGAATGTTGTAGACTGGAGACATTGCAGACCAGGAAGGATGCTCACACGGTGCATCCCCAAGTTCTCCAGAGAAACTTCCACTCTTGATGCTTTCAACACTCCTCGACCGTCCCCTCCTCCTTGCGATGCAGCCCGCTCCTTTATGAGTTTCTCAACGCTGTCGTCACGTACGTTTATAATTTAGTCCCATTGTCCCCATTCTCCGTAATTATTCTCTCTTTTTGCCCTTCAAAGTTTTCTAGTTGGATCAAAGATGTATTTAAGGAACGCGATTTGCAGAAATTTCTAATGAGTCGGAATTCTGTTATACGTAAGCACTTTCAGGACTTGATTCGCAACCGAAACTAGCTCGATACAGGAGAATCATTCTTGAGGAACTATTAGTCGCTTATCTAGTCATAAAATTCATCACCCTTTATGAAACAAGAAGGTTCATCAAGGTATACACAAGAGCGCTCCACAGATCTCTGTATTATGCTAGATAAATCCATCCTAATTCCTGATATCCTGTATCTTTAGATACATTTTAATATTATTATCCCTTCTACGTAAAGTACTCCTAAATGGTTGCTACTGTTCAGATTTTCCTACTAACAATCAAAGTTCTATACTTTCCTATTGCTTTGACACAGAAAAATGAAAGATTATGGACCAATAAAATGTTAAATATTGAAATGTGAAATATGTCATGGAAGTAGATAATAAACTGACGAATTTTATATGGAATTCTTATTTGCTTAAAAATTGCAGTATTGCAGATGGCGCTTAACTTTGAATTTATGTATGAAAACTTTTAGGTGGTGCAAAACTTTACAAGAGGAAAGAGTTATTTATTACAACGAGTAGTATATTAATCATTAGATGGTTGATCTCTTGGTATATATTAAACTGCTCAACATCACGATATAAATCAGTTCGAGCTTCTGGAAGTGAAAATTAAACCCAGAAATAAATAATTAACTGAATAGTAATATTTCCAAAGAGCTACGAGTTGTAGTCTTGTGGTCTGAGAGAATTCCTGGATAGAACTAGATTTCAGATAGGCCTATACATCTCGTTCTTGCAGAGGGAAGTTATTCAAACTTTGCTTTCCGAATATTCAGGCGCTCAGATATGTACCAACACAGAGACTGATTCCAGTGCCTTTTCACTAACGTCCCTTTCCCGGTTCCCAATACACCTTTATGTTGCAAATGGTCCTTATGTTTCTCATATTCTTGTTAAGCGTTCTTTGCACGAAGTGCGTAAAATCATTGCCTAATGGAATTACGTACCTATCCGTCCACAAGTGTATTTTCCGAGCAAACATATTTGGACACTGTTGACTTCAACGGGCTATTCTAGTCTTCAATATATGAATATCAGTACAAAAGAGATACGAGAAATTCAGACACACTTGGGAAAAGGAAAAAGATGTTCTGTCTGTTCTGTTTGAGAAAGCAACGATTCGGATTAAAATAAATTGTACAGATTATAGTAAAAGACATGTTGATATGTCATACTGCTTGATATATAAGTGACTAATAATTCCAATCAAGTGTAACCAGTTTAATATAAAAATATAGAAATAGACGTGCACCTGTTTCGGCAAGGTGTGCTGGTACAACTTGCGGACTATTACAACATTCACTGTGCATACGCAAGAGATCCCACAGACAAGCATATCTAGAATGTCCTACTTACCAACAGTGAAAAAAGAAAATATCATCAGTTTCAGGTTATGCAATTAAATTTTTAAATATTTTAAACGATATTACGTAATACAATAAGCCCTTGTTATAACGGACCCAGCCACAACGGACTTCGGATGTAAAGGGGAAATTCTGTATTTCAGCATCCCGTTCGAGTGTTCACATTAGCGTCCATTTGTCTATATCCGTCTAAATTGCAGCACTTGTTTTACACTTAAATATGTTCTTTAACACTTAACACTACATGTTTCGGCCTCAAAGGGCCTTGTTTCAACAAGGTCTTGATTGAGTATCTGTAATAAAACACCTGAAGATGGCCCTTTGAGGCCGAAACATGTAGTGTTAAGTGTTAAAGAATATACTGAAATTTAAAAGAAGTGTTGCAATTTAGACGGATATAGACAAATGGACGCTAATATAAAGGGGAAAATCTGGTTGCTTACAATTGTGAATTTATAGAGGTGCTAAAGCACTATGAAGGTTTTGTAGTTAGAAAACAATTTAAAATAAAATTTAACTCCAGTGTAAGAACCTTTACATAATCGCATTGTGTGTGTCTATATCTAGTGAGTGCGCTGGCTGCGTACCTGTGGTGTGCTTCCGTGAAGCTGCGTACCTGTGGTGTGCTTCCGTGAAGCTGCGTACCTGTGGTGTGCTTCCGTGAAGCTGCGTACCTGTGGTGTGCTTCCGTGAAGCTGCGTACCTGTGGTGTGCTTCCGTGAAGCTGCGTACCTGTGGTGTGCTTCCGTGAAGCTGCGTACCTGTGGTGTGCTTCCGTGAAGCTGCGTACCTGTGGTGTGCTTCCGTGAAGCTGCGTACCTGTGGTGTGCTTCCGTGAAGCTGCGTACCTGTGGTGTGCTTCCGTGAAGCTGCGTACCTATGGTGTGCTTCCGTGAAGTTATACCGGACATCGGCGACAGGTACCTCCGCCCCTTTCCCAGTAGTCCATAATAACGATGCTTTACTGTATATTATTTAAATTCGCTTAGTGGGGAGTGAGCCCAACTGGGTCCACTCGGCACGGCGGCCACTGATTGGCCTATTGTAGCCTATTCGTCCTCGTTGTTCTTGAAATAAAGCTTCTAAAATGGTAAAGTTGCTTACTTATTATGACAGTAATATGAATAGGCCTTATATTGCCCATTGTCCAAGGATTTTGTTTTCCGAAAGGGCTCGTCTTTACCCAAGCCATTTTTAAAAATAAACTACGCTGAAATAATTAAATTACTCCATTTTTCTATAGGACCTACCACGCTTTATACTTTCACCCCTTAACTGTCATAGTAATTTTTTAAATACTAGTGGGGTGGGACTAAGCCCCTTGTACTGCGGCCACTTCTGGCCTATTGTACCAGCTCCAGATGATAGGTGAGGGTGATTGTGGAGCAATTGGTGGAATGAAGATTGGCAGGGGAAACCGAAGTACTCGGAGAAAACCTGCCCCAGCATCACTTTGTCCACCACAAATCCCACTTGACCAGACCCGGGATCGAACCCGGGCCGCCGCGGTGGGAAGCCAACGACTAACCGCTTGAGCTATGGCGCGGCCTAACTGTCATAGTAAAGTAACAACTATTCTTTTAAACGAAAAGCGAGCGACTTAGCTCAAGCGGTAAAGCTACGGCCTTGTATTCTGAAGGTGCCCAGTTAAAATCTCGGCAGGGACACCGGCTGTGCTGCCTGAGGTTTCTCGCCGTTTTGCTCACCCCCTTCACCAACACATTCTGATAAATATTTTAATGAAGCCAACGCCGCTTCCTTCCGCATCCATTTCAGTTCTTAATTGACTGCAAAATGATAATTAGACACGATACACTCCGAGTTACTGACCGAGTTGTTAAATAAACTTGCAAATAAATACGGAAACAATAAAGGAAAGAATGTAACATCAACACGTTTTCTATAACTCAGTGCCGTGGCGTCGCATAGCAATCGCTTTATTTATGAAATGGTCACCAGGCGACGAAACACCTGTGTGTGTACATCGGTTCTTGTTCCTTAAAACCGTACAAGTTCACCGTGTAGCCTATATTCGCTATGTTCGTGTCTCACCTGCATGGTTACCAGTTTGCTGCATTCTGTCTCCTTCTGTCCCCGACACGCTGCTCAGAGGGACGGACTCCTTCCAGGCACGGGTAGGTCTACTTCATGATGAGCGGAATATTGAAAGCTCTTGAACGGACTGGACAGTGATAGAAACAAGGGGATTGCGCTGTCTTAATGATGATCAAGTGGGTGTGATTGTACCGGAGGACCGGCTGTTAACATCCCGACTCGCTTCTATAAGGTAGGGGCGACCAAAATGTTTTGCCAACTTCCCTCAGTCATTCCATTCTTTCACACTGAACTCCGTGGTACAGAGTCTGCCTTGAAATAGTGACCGTTACACGGCTTTGAAGCAACACAAATGCCATTATCGTCTCCACAAAAGTCTGCCATGTGACCCTATCATGGGACATTTTAATTCAACCCCCAAATTTATGCCTTATTTATTGAAAGTTATTAACCTGTTCTTTTTTTAAATACAAATCGAAATATGAGATCACCCTGCTGTCAGCGTGCCTGTGCATCCCCCTTCTCGTTGCTACGCAATAGCTCGGTAAACACGTTCTCTCTGCAACGAATACACACAAAGAATTGTTGTTCGCGTAGTTTTGTATGCC
The DNA here is from genome assembly GCF_002891405.2 of Cryptotermes secundus. Lineage (NCBI taxonomy): Eukaryota > Metazoa > Arthropoda > Insecta > Blattodea > Kalotermitidae > Cryptotermes > Cryptotermes secundus. Next base: position 478,206 of record NW_019740674.1, on the reverse strand, counting down.
GTTGTATTTTTAATAATTTTGCTAACCACATTTAGGTCTATTCCTCCTCTTGTCTAAGAGCTGACTCCATTTCCTAACACAAAAACCGTCTTGGAACGAAAATATATTTGGTCATGAGTCCTGACAGGGCTCTAAACCATGGAAAAACTGTGCTGGCGAGTGCCAGCAGCAATTTACTGGACTGGACTGGATTAGGCGGGTTTAGGGCTACCAATTAGTCGCTATCAGGTTCTCCTATCAATATTTCGTGAGTATTTCTTATTTCCTACATTTGTACCAAATGTCCTGTCTTTGGTTTAACGTTCCGAACAATATTACAGGATTACAAATTATGAAGCTACCATTTATGCCGTTACATCATTTCTTCAGATACCACTACTATTCCAGCCCGTAATGCAAACTGACCCTTTGTCACTTGCTTAGAGCAAGAGACTAAATTTTACACCTGTATAAGCCCCATATAAAACAAGTCAAATTATAATGTTTAAACCTGCATTTTAACCGCTATTTCTCACATCAGAGTAAGCGAAAATAACGTCGAACTATCGACACCATTTAACTGCGTCATGTTAAGGAGGTGGACGTTAAATGACCAATGTACCCCGAACTTTCTGCTCTGCATTCAGCTCCACTAACGAACTGACACCTCTGCCCTGTGCCATTCTTATTCGCCTTTCCATTTCCCTGACTTCCACTGCAATATTATTGCCAGATGCGCCTCCCCATTACGTTTTGCACTCGTTTCCCAGTTATGCAACTTTATTTTATTGTAACGCCCTTAAAAAGTTGAACTAGAAACCTCTTAATTCATTATATAAATTTAATGCATTTATTTCTCTCCCTCCCTTCTCGCATACCCCTTTACAATCCCTTATTTTTTATTTCTAGTGGGGTGGGATGAGGTGGGCAGGTCATGTAGCACGAATGGGGGAGATGAATGCGTATAGGATATTGGTGGGAAAGCCAGAAGGAAAGAGACCACAGGGAAGACCAAGGCGTAGGTGTGTGGACAATATTAGAATGGATCTTAGAGAGATAGGATGGGATGGTATGGATTGGATGGATCTGGCTCAGTATAGGGACCAGTGGAGGGCTCTTGTGAACACGGTGATGAACCTTCGGGTAGCATAAAATGCTGGGAAATTCTTGAGTAGCCNGCCACTTTATCCACCACAAATCCCACTTGACCAGATCCGGGATCGAACCCGGGCCGCCGCGGTGGATAGCCAGCGACTAACCGCTTGAGCTATGGCGCGGCCATTTCCAATCCCCTGTGTCCATCCTATCATCATTCTTCTCCTCATTCCTTCCTACCTCTTCCTTACGTTAAAGCAGTTTACGTACAAAACAAGCCTCTGTATGATCCTGGCTTTCATTCGTCACATTTCCTATATTAATCCAGATTCTATCCAATTGGTAAGGGGGTCTCTTTCCGCGGGGGTAAAGCTGCTGGGGCGTGAAGCTATCCACTCACCTCAAACTATTGCCGAGGTCAAGGAAATGTGGATCTATGCATCCACTCCCCATACGTCGTCATGGCGTGGTGCTTAATTTAGCAAAGGGACAATCTTACCGATATGTAGACATATAATAAATATTGTGTTCAATATATCACTTTTGCATTTCACTTCTATGGAAATGGCGTGAGAACGATAAAGGGAAAACAACAAACACTGCCGTCCTTGGAGTAATTATGTAGTGGGTCTACATTAGATTTAACTAGGCGTATAATATTCTAGAGATACCATGACCGTTCCAATAATACAGGCCAAGGCTCGTTTGCACAGGTTTTACTGTTTATGCTTGTACGAGTATATGCACGTATGTGATTATCCTTCTGCACGTACGAATAGGAAGTTTTGGAACGGTAAGTGAGGAATCTGAGGTTACGCAATTTCGGTTTAATATAGCACCGATTGGCCGAGCCATAGCACGTTTCATGGACATGAATTATATAGTAGGTCAAGAACGAACGAATGAACGAACATTCTTTTGTTTGAGTGTGTCGTGTCTATTCAGTGAGCACTAATAATATCTTGATATAGATATATGATATGCAGTTAGTATTTATCCCGGAATGAGAATTAGTTTATGGCATATGAAAGGTCTACTTGGCAGCATAATACAATTTGTCGTTGGAGTTTATTTTTGGTACATATTGGTTAATTATATAGTCTAGTTTGCGTGATGTCTGAACTGAACACTTAGATATTTGTTAGAACTATTTTTTGCGCATAAAATTAGTAAAAAATTGTCCCTGTACTTAACGAATTAAGCACTACGCCATGAAGGGGAGTACAGGGGATAGCTCAGTCGGTATAGCGACTGACTACGGGCTGGACGAACGAGGGTCGACCCCATAAGCTCAAGAATTTTCTCTTCTCCATGTCGTTCAGACCGGCTCTGCGGTCCACCCAACCTCCTATCCAATGGATGCCGGAGGCCGTATCCCCGGGAGTAAAGCGGCCGGGGCGTGAGGCTGACCACTCACCTCAACCTCGTGCCGAGGTCAAGTGAATGTTAATATTTACATAATTAGTTAAGCACAGGGACAGTTTCCCCCCCCCCTCTTGGCACTACAGCCCCAGTGGGCCTAGGCCTACCTCCATGAACTTCTCCTTTCGGTTTTTCTAGATCTTACACACTCGGTAGGACTCCTTGGGCGAGTGGTCAGCTCGTCGCAAGGCCTCTACCTGTAGACGAACACAGAGAAACGCACACAAACATCCATGCCCTGAGTGGGATTCGAACCCACGATCACGGTTTCCAAGCGAGCGAAGACAGTGCATGCCTTAGACCGCTCGGCTACCGTGACCGGCCAGGGACAGCTTTACTTTACATATTTGTGAATCGAACAGGGCTGGAAATAGTAGTAGACACGAATACACGGCGTGAGCTCTATTCCAGTTAACTTCACTTTGGAGAAGGTGTTTCCAGTGCCTTAATATGTCATAATTATCGTACCTAGCAGATGATATATGTAACAAAAAATTGCCAGCCTGTAAACTATCGATGAACTTGTCCTTCAGTCCTTTTAAAAGAAAAGAAAACAATACTTTCTGGAGTTACTGAAAAGAAAAACAAAATATCTAACTTTTCACACCATAAGCCGTAAAGAATACAGACAAACATTTTTCCAGTTCCGTAGCAAGCAGTACCTGGCACCGTCTAAGCAGGGCCTGTGTCACCAACGGGAGAAGAAGATGTGTGTAATCCAATATAGCTTACCGCGTTATCAGAATTCTTTGATGTGACGCACAAAGAAGGAGAATGCTTGTGCTTAATGCTGCCGCAATGCAGAGAAATGAGAACATGTGCGAACAAACGTGGTCTCCTTCTGTTTATAACACGGAGACAAAGAACCGTGGTCATAAATACAAATGTGGACGTATGACGAGCACTCGAACCGCGACGGCCCGTTTCCGTGCATACCGAGATCACACTGCTTAATAATTAAACACGACTTAGTTATAGGTTACGTCACTTCCGGTCTCTACAGTTATAACTGCAGTACGTTTTTATAGCGGACATGAGCTATTCTTGTTTGTGTGCTGCTGGCTTTTAGTACTGGATCGGACAGTTCCTTCTAAAGTGCACAGCCAATACGTGTATGTATACCCAGTTTTATAAAATGTTATTAGTAGGTTCCGTGGCATTGCCTGCAAGTGTGGTGTGGGAATATTTTCGAGGAATTCAAAGTGGTTATCACAAAAAGTGAAGTCACCACGAATTAAAGTACTGAACTAAGTACTGTGAACTGTGTGACCGTGTATCCACAGAGGCAAATATGGGTGTATGCTAATGATCGCCACAAATCTCTGCCAGTTTATATCTATCTATTTATTTTGCTGATAGGAATATGCATAGTTATACCCTTTCAATTGCATTTTTAACCAAGTTGTTTTGTCTCTTTTTTTTTTTGTATTTTGTTACTCTGTCCCAAATATCTATGCTACTTATCAATCTCTGAACTCCTAATACTAAGTGAGAGGCTACAGATTACACAGTCTTATTTTTATAGGTTGTTTAATCATTAAAATTACGCCATAATTATTGGCTACAGATTTCGCCTTTTCATCATTTGCTATTCTGCATTGTGTAACAGGCTCTTTCAGTTACTGTCATGAGAATAAGAAGTTGTGAAACGGACTAACGCCCTCTGCTGAGAGATATCTTTGGAATACTGCAGTAGTAGCAGTAGTAGTAGTAGTAGTAGTAGTAGTAGTAGTAGTAGTAGTAGTAACAGTTGTGGCGGTAGTACTTACTTAGCTACTCACTCATGGAGCTGAGCCCTTCTTGAGGAGCCGCTAATTCTGCAGCTACTCAAGACTTTCCCAGCATTTTGAGGAATCCGAAAGTTCATTACCATGTTCGAAAGAGCCCTCCACTGGTCCCTATCCTGAGCCAGATAAATCCAATCCATATAACTCCATCCTATCTCTCTAAGTAAGATCCATTTTAATAATATCCACCAACCTACGTCTTGGTCTTACCAGTGGTCTCTTTCCTTCTGGCTTTCCCACCAATATCCTATACGCATTCCTCGTCTCCCCCATTCGTGCTACATGCCCTGCCCACCTCATCCTCCTTGACTTGATGATTCTAATTATACTTGGAGAAGAGTACAAGTTATGGAGCTCCTCATTATGCAGTTTTCTCCAACCTCCTGTCACTTCATCTCTCTTCGGTCCAGATATTCTACTCAGGGTGTTGTGGCGGTAGTAGTAGTAGTAGTAGTAGTAGTAGTAGTAGTAGTAGTAGTAGCAGTAGCAGTAGCAGCAGTAGTAGTAGCGTTATAGTGAGAAGAGTTGATATTGTAAATGTTTTACTGAAATACATGAGAACTTCAGAGATACGGTAGAGTTACAGCGAACAAAACTATCATGCAGGAAAGATGGAAATGCTGTGCGGACAGAATGAAGACTCGCGGCCGAGGATGAAATGGAGACAATAGAACGATGATTTGAGGCTGGTAGAGGCATTAAGATGAGCAGCAAAAGAAGAAGAAAGTTACAAAATCCGTTTCATATGCAATGAACGTTTTGCCCGTTTACAGCATCTGACAGTAGAGCGTAATCAGTTAGAGAACTTAGTGGTGGAAATCACCACAGATGCTACCAGTCTGGAGATAAGGAGATAGCAAGCAGCTCTCCAGGTGGAGAATACTCTCGTACATTGAAGCTGGGGCAGAGCAGTTCCGCAGCTTGTCTGTTCATGGTCATCGTCTTGTCAGAATGTTGAAGGTCGACAGTTAACTTCTTGAAGCCGCCCTCTTCACTGGCGCTGTTTCTAAATCCAGCGCCAATGCTTCCTCGAGTCCGATATGGCAGACTGTGTGACATGTCCATGTTTTGGGACTGGAAACTTGAATCATATATATGTTATACCAACCATCTCAAGAGCTTACGATAAAATCTGACAGCTATTTATTATTTTTTCTCACTACATGTTTCGACAGCAGGGGCACGCGGTAGCGTAGTTAGTTGAGGCACTATGCTGTAAGCCGGAAGGTCGCGGGTTCAAGTTCCGATGAGGTCAGTGGATAATTTTTTCAATTGACCTAATCTTTCCAGCCGCACTATGGCCCTGGGGTCGACTCAGCCGAAGGTTCATTACCATGTTCACAAGAGCCCTCCACTGGTTCCTATCCTGAGCCAGATCTATCCAGTCCATACCATCCCATCCTACATCTCTAAGATCCATTCTAATATTGTCCACCCACCTACGCCTTGATCTTCCCTGTGGCCTCTTTCCTTCTGGCTTTCCCACCAATATCCTATACGCGTTCCTCGTCTCCCCATTCGTGTTACATGACCTGCCTACCTCATCCTCCCTGACTTGATCATTCTAATTATACTCGGAGAAGAGCACAAGTTATGAAGCTCCTCATTATGCAGTTTTCTCCAACCTCCTGTCACTTCATCTCTCTTTGGTCCAAATATTCTGCTCAACACCCTGTTCTCAAATACCCTCAGTTTATGTTCCTCCCTTAATGTCAGAGACCAAGTTTCACACCCATACAGAACCACGGGCAAAATTATAGTTTTGTATATTCTAATTTTTATGTTTCTGGACAGCAGACGAGAAGACAAAAGGTTCTGGACTGAATGGTAGCAAGCATTACCCGAGTTCAATCGCCTCTTTATTTCCTCCTGAATGAGGTTTCGATCTATTATCGTTGTTCCCAAATATCTGAACTGTGCTACATCTTCAAAACATCTGTTTGCTATGTCTAAAAATATATTAACACGACGCCATTGATAAAGAGTGGTTAAAGTAGAGCCTACCATTGAACCGTGTAATGAAAGTTATTCAGACCGACAAGAAGCAACTGTATAGACATAAGCAGTCGACGTGTAGTGTTACGACTTCATGGAGGCTGTCGAGTGTTGACTGCGCGGAAAACATGTCTGCTGTCACAAACCAAACGCGCTAGGATGTGTGGGTCAGTTAGATGATGGCTGATAAGAAAAAGAGCACGGTGATTTAGCGAGCATACAAGCATTATGGCATGTGCAAGCAAGATAAGAGGAAACCTGTGCACCACAATAAGTCCTGCTTCATACTATACATACATGCTAAATCTATCGTAGTCCCCAGTACAACTACAGATGCACTCACGCAGGTGAGAGGCCACAATAAAATTGTACGACTGTACCATAAGACATCGTTATAAGAGGTAAACACGTTTAGAAATAATATATTCCAAGAACTTTTATTTACAAATCCCAGGGAGTAATCACTGGATCAATAGAGACGTTTACATGGGACGGAATCACTGTTCGCTTGCAGATTCAAATAACACATGAAAATCAATGCGGTAATGAAATGCGCTCTGAATACCCGAAGTTACTCTTCGATAGATCGATACAATATCAGGATAGTAATGAAATGAAAACTGCAGACAACGATTCTGTCTGAAGTTAGAAGGTAGCAATTAGAGTTAAAACTATCGCGTGACAAATTCCGGACGAGAAGTGAAGCCCCAGTTGACCTGCCTCACATCATAGGACCGATGGTAGATGTATATCGGTCACTGGTTGAGTGAGTGATTGAGACCCAACAGCCACGCCTCAGTATGCAGCAAAACCCCTCCCCCCGTTGAAGAGGAGGCACCGGAGCTAAACACATACGAGTACATGTCTCAGGACGAACAAAAATCCTGATCATAAATTTCGACCACACCTGAAACTACGATGTGTTGGCGAGGGCATCAGTAATTTAACAGACCGACAGACCGACCGACGGATGATTGGTACAGTCAGAGGAGTTGCAAGACTCACAGAGTCGCGAGACAGCAAAATATGGTCATTAGACTCACGGAACTTTGAACCGAGGAAGACTGTGCTGGCGAGGGCCAGAAGCAATCTACCCGACACACCGAGGATTGGAAGTGGAAGACTAAAATACTGAGGGTAGTGCGATGAACACCAAGATAACCTGGATAACAGGAATTGTTCCGCGACAAGGTATAAGGGGATTTTGTCCAACGAGCTATGTCACGGCCAAGATAGGCAGCACAAAAAATGCGTTGAACGTCAGGAAAGAATATTACAGAATTACTTAAATATAAAAAGCTTATTAGATAATTACTGCAGAAAAATTACCTAAAATGCAAGTACATCTCTAATAAAAAATTAACTGAAAAGTGAATACGTTGTTTAGAACCTTAGCTAATGGGAGGTACGCGGTAACGTAGTTGGTTGAGGCACTGTGCTACAAGCCGGCAGGTCGCTGGTTCGATTCCCGGTTAAGTCATTAAATTTTTCAGTTGACATAATCCTCCCAGCCGCGCTATGTTCCTGGGGTCGAATCAGCCTCTGGTAGAAATGAGTACCAGGAATTTTAGTGGGATTAAAGGGCGGCCGGCCGGCAAGTAATGCTGACAATCTCACCACCATATTTGAGCTGATTGCCTAGAAAATGTGGGAGCCGCGACGTCTCACAACTCTATGGGCCTCCGTGGCCGGTAACAGGGATAGCTTTGCCATTTACCTTTTATCTTCGCTACTGAGATAAAGCATTACTGAACGGTTTCCATAGGTCCCCTGATCAAGTCTAGGATACAAAACTCACACATATCTAATGTCTATTTTTCTATGGCTTCTCTCCTCTCTGAAACATCCGACTTATAGAATCGTGGGCGCGCTATGGAAACCAACAGCTGCACAACTGTCAAGAAGTTACCTTATTTGTTGCCTGCTTCATCCTGGTTTATTTCTTGGCTTACTCTTCAACCCTGAATATGATGGTGGCATACTTTTCCGAAATGTCGGTTGAATTCCAACGGACTACACGCCCTTATATCACAGATGATATAACTCGTGAAGAAATTGTCTCTGCCTTTTATAGAATCTAAACGTCCATTGCCGTTCTAACAAATTTTGATGCCTCAGTTGGTCACTTGTTTTCAGTTCTGACGACTAAATTTGTATATGCGTTTCTCATTTTTTCCTTGTGTATTTTATAATTTGCCAATTTTGCCCCCCTGCTTTGACCGCCCTAATAATATTTGTCTAAGGGTACGAATCACGAGTCTCCCCGTTAGGTCTAAATAATTTTCTCTAGTTTCCCGTTAAGTTCCTTGCCGTAGGTCCTAATATTTTTTTTTCAGTGTAACCTAACTTGGGATACTGAAACAAGTTTCAAGTTTCACGTCCATACGTATTACTATTATTATTAATGGTGGTAGTAGTAGTAGTGGTGGTGGTGGTCGTAGTAGTAGTAGTAGTAGTAGTGGTGGTGGTGGTCGTAGTAGTAGTAGTAGTAGTAGTAGTAGTAGTAGTAGTATGATCACCATTAATATTTCATTTCAACTTACTTAGTTGGAGACCCTTAGAGTATTTCACAAGAGTTTGTACATTGAAAATGTCTATTTGCACATCTTAAGTACAACTGCTTCTACAATACTAAGTTTATTTTCCCAGTACGCTAACATAGATGTATTCTTGAAATGTTAATGCCATTTCTTTTCAACGTAAGGACCCCACTAGCTGACTAACGGAAACGGCGTCAATTGCAGGGAAGGTTGACGTTTTATTCGGGGCTAATTCTGACCCTCAAGGAGTAATTTGATCATTCCTACTCGAACCCCTAGCATCTATCAGTCAATGACGTGTAAACCCAGACTCGAGGATGGTAGCGAGATTTCTAGCAGCACATGACTGACGAAACTGAACAAAAAATGTACATGGCCAGGCTTCTCTGGATGAGTACAGATGAAAGACTGAATTTAAAATGAAAGACGTTTAATGATACTTAGAGAACAAATAACCGTTGCTCATTTTCTCTGATATATCAATATGTTTGTATGGACATATACGAGGATTGTATACCAGCAGTAAGTCAGGACTGTATATCTTTTTTGGTACATCGATACCCAGACAAAGGAGACGTTGATTCTGAAGTCCACGCCGCCATGTTTTGCGTAACTTGTGCTTTTTCTTGAGTATGCAGTTTCGTCACTATGTCTCGAGCTTCAAGGGTTCTGCTTTCGAAGGAAAGTGGGACGCAGTAGCATATCGTCTCACATTACAGCAGGAAAGAAAAAGAAAGAGGAAAACAAAGAATCAAATGAAACAAATAAACAAATGAAAGGAAGGATAACAAAGAAACATACAGAAGATGTGAAGAAGTAAAGAACTAAGGGCAGAAAAAAGAAAAATGAGTGAATAAGTAAATTAAAGGAATGGAATCAGGCAAGAAACCCGAATATGTAAACAAAATAAGTAAAAAATAAAGGTTTGAAGAGAGTAGTACAAGTGAAAGGAAGAAAAAGAATAAAAATAATAAATGAAGAAGAAACTCAGAGATAAACATAATAAATAAAAGGAGGAGAGAAAAATAAAATAAAAACCGAACAAAAATGGAAGAAAACAGGGAAACAAATAAAATTACTAAAGGAGAGTAAAACAGTCAAACGCAGATAAACAGACGGACAGATTTTGATGTAGAATTGCCGCTTACGTTATGGAAGTGCAATCGCAAATTCGGCCGAGGGAGCTGGACCCGCTTAACCGTTCTAGGAGATTAACTGTCCGCGCGTAACAAACTATACATCAGCACTCAGTTCAGAACTAGTTAAAGATATTCGTACTTCCATTTTGACTTCTAAATACCAATATTTATAAATTTTAATAATCCGTGGAAAAGATAAGGTGTCATGTATCAACATGAAAACTCGCCTGGTATTTTTAGGATACCTAATCAGGGAGGTATACTATGTATATACTGGACTGACAGAAGCCTTGTATATGTTGTATATACAACAAGTGGTAGGTGGGTGGACAATATTAAAATGGATCTCAGAGAGAGGATGGTATGGTGTGGATTGGATTGATCTGGCTCAGGATAGGGACCTCTGGAGGGCTCTTGTGAACACGATAATGAACATTCGGTTTCCATAAAATGCTGGGAAGTTCTTGAGTAGCCGCACAGTTGGCAGCATCTCAAGAAGGACTCAGCTCCATGAGTGAGTGAAGTGTGAGGTTTTCAAGGTGGTGGTTGTGCAGCTTGTGACACCGACGTTTCGAAGGAATGTTCTGCCTGATATTCTGGGTTGAAGTGTTTGTCTTATCATAATCATCATCTTCTTCTTCCTGCTCAATACTCGTATGTCTCTGAAACACTGATGGTTTACACTCGAGGTCTCTTTAAAGTAAAAAACAGTAAAGCTATCCCTGTAACAGGCCGTGAAGGCCAGTAGGGTTGTGAGACGTTGAGGGTCCCACATTATCTAGACAATCGGCTCAGAGATGGTGGTGAGGTTGTCAGCCTTACGCGCCGGCCGCGCTTTACTCCCCAGGAAAATTATTTAATTAATTCCTGTTACTCTTTTCTGTTAGAGGCTGAGTCGACCCCAGGGCCATAGTGCGGCCGGAAGGATTGGGTCAATTGAAAAAATCCAATGATCTCATCAGGACTTGAACCCGCGACCATCCGGCTTGTAGCATAGTGCCTCAACTACGCTACCGCGTGCCCCTCTCTCTTGCAAAAATTTTTTGTTTCATTTCATCAGGCTTTTTTTTTTCTCTCCTGTCGATTAATCCAAACAACTTAGCATTCGTCTACTCTAGGCACATGAGACCAGAAATGTGCATAGTAAGAAATTCGTTTTCTCTTTCATGTTGTTGGAATGTTTCAAGTTGTGTTTCTCCCTTTTACCTGACCACTTGGTACCTAAGGTTTCCGAAATCGGTGGACCGAGGGTCAGGATAGTTGAAACTCATAGACACATTGGCGCCTCTCTTCTACCCCAATCCAAAGTTTCTTATGTGCGAAAGGGGTAGAGGGAGGTTGGGGGTGAGGTTAGGCTGAAGGGGTCACACAGAAAGAAGAGGAGTGGGGTCGCAATGCAATTACGCATATCTTGTCGGCATGGACCGGGCACGCTCGGCTGCGCTACCACAACTCCTGAGCCCCGCGTCTGCGCGGTGTTATTGCGTCACAGCCTGCAACTCTCGCGATCCCAGAGCCTTCTCAGTCAGTTATGGCGGACTCCTGCTTACAGCTTAGCGCTACATATTAGCCAGCCTTTACATTCGAGCCAGGAAGCCTGCATGGTCTAGCAGCCTAACAGGTATGTGACGATAGTTGTCAGTTCTTTGTGTTCATCTGTGTGTGTAGTACTTCTGAGCCCGTCAGCTGAGTCATACAGTTTAGGGATCTGTATTGACTCACTCCAGTTTGCCGGTTGGGCGTTGAATCGTTCGTGTCAGCTTCGGCTAGAGCAGTGGGTAGAGGTTATTATTCTGACATCACCGCGGACCAGCCGTGTGACTCGAGGTGATTACACTCAAGGCCGCATCACAAATTACAGTTCCTTGTGAATTATTTCAGGCTGAGAATACTGAAGTTTCATAGCTGTGACGTTTCATATTCGGCTTACATATGGAAATGTCATTTACTCAGTGCGCAATACATCTGTAAAGTAGGCCGGCTCCACACGTGATCCCGACCGTAAATAAACATCGCCGTTATGTACAGTGTGAATCAAATTTGCTGTTTAAAAATGTGGTTGTGTCAGTCATTGCGATATGCGTTTTGTTTCTCGAAGTTAGTAATATGAATTGGTGACTAGATGGGTTGATAATATATATCGGCACAAATATCGTACTTTTATATATTTTGTGTTTAAAAAATGTTGAAATAGAAGCAGTTTATTAAAAGCCAATTTAATATTTTCTTCTATCACGAGATATGGGTACAAATAAACAAAATAAATCAGGAAATGGAAAAGTTGTTCTTGATGCTGGAATTATTCGTGTTTCAATCAGTGGCCCGTAATTGTCATCGTCATTATTTTTTTCCTTGGCACTACAGCCCCAGTGGGCCTAGGCCTCCCTCCATGAACTTCTCCGTTCACGTCATCGTGCTTAGTCGTTGCAAATATTTTAGGAAGTTGTTCTAACGCTTGACCATGACTTTTAAGTGCCCACAGCTTAGGACAAGGGATGTTGAAATGGTAGCCTTTCGACTGGTTGTCAACTGCTAATCCGGTAGTGTCCATGGTAGCCTATCGCATCCGTTGTGAATGCTAATTAGGAACTGCAAAATAGCAAGAATACGATATGGTACGTTGTAAGTTGAGGCAGTGTCATCCCCTGTGATTTATGTAAACGCGGTTTTTAGTTCGGTTGTGACGAGAAACTGTGCATTAGTTGTTCTTCCGCAATATGTACGTTGGCAAGCGCAGGACCCAAAAAACAAATTCGCATGGTATGCGGTTGGAAGACAGGTGGCTCTTACAACTGTTTAAAAATACCCCAGCTATTTTCTACGTACAGTCGTAGTGATATTCATAAAAAATGCATCATTACTGAAAAAAAAAGTTTCGAGGTTTCCATGACGGTGACAGCACCGTACCACGACTCAGAAAAACAGTCCGATTTGCGTTACTGCTAGTCCACGACTCTGTGATCAGTTTAATAGTGGTTTAGTGGCCCTTGCTTAGATCGGCTGTTATGTGTTAATCTTGTTGGGACGAGTGTCGGGAATTTTATAATATACTTAGTTCCTACACAGATGAGACGAAGCAGTTTAAACTTTCCCAGCGGTTTTTTTTATCCCCTACAGCATGTGAAATTGTTGATGTGTGTGAATGTTGCCTGCTACTGCAGGAGTAGGACCCAAATTCGAGACAATGGACTGTGTTTGTGTTTCCGTCGGATTGTGCACTGTTACGGTCGATACGGAGCACAAGTGTCTCGCGAGCTACTCCCGTAACTTTCTCTTTTACGTATGATTAACCTCTTCGTAAACTCCAACTTGTTCGTCTAATATAATCGGACTTTCTGCTTGAGTCGTTCCGATTGCATGTTTTTATGCATGACGGGTATCTGTTTGCGGTTGTATTTGCATCAGATCAGTGCGTCTGATTGACATTAACTTACGTTGCAGCCGTGTATTGTGCAGTGACAGCCTAAGCAATACTTTAAATAGTTTTCTGAAAATCTTTCAGTAACTTCTTGCGTGTAATTATGTTGTATCAGGGTAAGCTGTACGCAGGCCGCGCCATAGCTCAAGCGGTTAGTCGCTGGCTTCCCTCCGCGGCAGCTTGGGTTCGATCCCGGGTCTGGTCAAGTGGGATTTGTGGTGGACAAAGTGGCGCTGGGGCAGGTTTTCTCTGAATACTTCGGTTTCTCCTACCAATCTTCATTCCACCAAATTCCTCATCATCATAATCACCCGGGCATGCCAATCAGTGGCCGCCGTGCCGAGTGGACCTAGCTGGACTCCACTCCCCACTAAGCGAATTGGAAAAAAAAGTTGTATACAGAATTGCTTGGTAGTTAGAGGACTGGCCTGCCTCACAAATTATACATTCGTTACTGATTTCACCAGCCCCCCTTTGCTTTCGTGATTTCTGCATTTTGCTCCCATTTGCCTGTTTTGTTTGTCATGAATGCCGGCTTAAAGCATTTGCCCTGGTGGATGCCACGTAAAACAGCGGCAAATTTCTGCCTGAGTCGACTAATTACCACACCATTCATTTTGCATGACATGGTCTCGCATTCGAAGGAATTATATCATATGACTGCTTTTAGCCAACTCCCATTATTTTGAAAAAAAGAAAAAAAAAAGAAAGTAGGCGTATGCTATCTCCATGCTGTCTGCGTACCCCCCCCCCAGTTAACGTTTGAATGCCTAAACCAATCTTTATTAAATCTGGTATGTGTATCGAGGCTGCTGAGCCCATCTCAACGACGTACTACATAAATCCATCGCATTAGTGTGTGTCTGTATGTGTATCCGTTGTCATTATTAGGCAACGGCTCGTTGAAAACGTATGCGAATAGTTCCTCCCATAAATTCATGTTTACAATAAAAATTCCGTACTGTATATAATGGGACCATTGCTATTTTTTAAAGTCATTTAATGTGTGTGTTGGCGGTATAGAGGATTGGTATGAAATTCACTTTCTTTGACCAGTTGCATTAGGAATACGTTTTGAAGTACAAAATATTAATTTTTAGAAATGGGGTGTAAATCTAGCGATCATGTATAACGTTTATATTAAATAATAATTATATTTAATTTCCACAACGAACGGCGAAAGATTTGCAGGTAGGGAATCACATTATTATGCCATCGTCTTGTCTTTGCAAAATTCACGTCAGAGTTGAATGCCATGCCGTATATACGCACGGAGCGTATAGCTATCACACATATATTGAGGTGGATTCTTAAAGCGAAGACCACCGGAAGAGTATTTTGAGGTTCTGTGTATAAATCAAGAAGCTCGCAAGATGCTCCAGACAGATACACGGCGTCCGGCCTGCGGAGCGGCATGCCATAAGTACGCACACATTTTAAAAAAATGGAAAAGACTGTTGGGAGAGAGCGTTTTATCAGCCGAGGTCGTGAGTTAAGGGAGGCATGAGGTGGTCTTAGTTTCCAGAAACTCTGGCATAAAATTGAAGTTCGTTTTCGGAAACGGTTTATTCTTTCCGCCTCGTCACATAAAAAAAAAAAACGAATGTTGACCAATAGGAATAGGGATAACGCGTGGAATCGAAATTCAGAAAACACATCCGTTAATGGGGTTGTGGCCTGTTCTCTCTCCTTTTCTTATATGGCGCTGCCATTTAATTTATGTCTGACCATCGTTATAGCGTCGTTAGAATTTTTCACGGACATAAAATGCAACTGTAGATAATTAACTGGCGCACGTATAGGTGGAAGAGTAAATTAAAATGATGCCTAGATATGTTACGGTGTAATAAACACTGAACATCTTGGATGTTTTCTCAGTAACTGCTGCGATACTTTTAGACGTCCCTGTTGATTGACAGTACGATGCCTGTCGCGGTTTAATACAGGTTTCATGACGTTATGTTTAGATTATAAAGCCACTGAGAAGAGCTGGCTATAAATTCGCTTGTAATCTCTGATATAGTGTTACGAAGTGTAAGTTCACGTGAAGACCGGACAGAAAATTGCCGTTTGTGTTGCAATAACATTTACAGCATCGTAGCTACGTGCATCCGTTATCTTAGCTTTTCTTAAATAATTTAATGATTGGGGATCATTACTTTATGTGAAACTTTATACTCGTAGTATGTGCGGATAAATGTATTTCTGTTACATTAAATTAACGTCCTGTTTCAGTAAAGGATTCTACCAAACTTACTTTGTGTAACTGAAAATCTTTGCAGATTTCGGTCCAATTTAAGCGTGACTTATAACTAAACGAACCACTAAGTTAGCTTATTCCTCGTCGTATGTCTGGGCACCGATAATCGGTCTTTTTGGACGAGCTGTTCTGTAAAATTTGATGCTGATAATTTTCGTCAATAACCAACTACACAGAGATATATTTGCATATATAAGCGATTTGAAAATTCTTTTTTTTTTATTTTATTTTGGTTTTAGTAAATGATTATATATTAATACTTTTTAACACCGATAATGCACGTTCATATCTGTTTTCATAACATTTAAAGGAACGATAATAAAATATAGCTAGCCTGTATTCGGCCTGCGAAACTTCGCAGCGCTTTTTGAAAGTTTCATCCCCGAGTGTGTTAACGTACCGTTTTCTTACCATCACAGCCTACTGGAAAGTAGATGAAGATTTTTTTCTGAAGTCAGGGGTTAATGCGGTTGTTAAAGTCACAGATTTGTGTTATCCCGCTTTAAATTTTAGTAATTTGAATGAAGCTGCATAAAATGATAAAGACAGCGTCTGCAGTTGCGAGTATAGGAGCAGTACAGCTATCCCTGTAACAAGCGGCGGAGGCCCATAGGGTTGTGAGACGTCGAGGCTCTCACATTTTCTAGACAGTCGGCTCACAGATGATGACGTCAGCCTCACGCGCCGGACATCCTCTACTCCTAGAAGGAACCCTGGTACTCATTTCTGTTAGAAGCTGAGGCGACCGCAGGCTATAGTGCGGCTGGAAAGATTAGGTCAATTGAAAAAATCCAATGACCTCATCGGGAATCGAACCGTCGACCTTCCGGCTCAACCAACTACGCTGCTGCGTGCCCCAATAGGAACAGTGGTCCACAGAATAAGAACACGTATTACAGTGTAAGAACATTAATTAGAAAAGGCCCCGATGCAAGGTAGTTAATATTTAACAGCCCTGTTCGCCCTGAATTCTGTTTGTGTTGTCAGCTGACAGAGTTTGCCATCGAAACATACGAATTATTGTGTTTAGTTCTCGGTCGCTTGTTTGACCCGAGACAAAAACTGAAGCGTAATTCCGTTAATATTTAATTTGTTCACAAGCTGTTAGCAACACAGGTGCTTCGTCCTACCTCAGCCTGATCTCCCTATATTCATAAACAGAGTGCACTGGCGTGCTGGTAATGTATTGGTCTCGTATTCGGGATATTCGTCGTTCGAATCACGGCTGGAACAGCTGTTACCATGACTCGGTTCTTGCAAGCAAATGCTAAATCGAAGAAAGCAGTCTTCTGGGATTTGGCACCGNTCTATCCTGAAGATGGAGGCGATACGTTCCTCCGAAACGTCGGTTAACACCACATATACACGGTGCCAAATCCCAGAAGACTGCTTTCTTCATAGTCACCGCCGTGAAAGCCTCAAATCTTACAAATGCTAAATCGTTTCGTATTCGTCCTTCGTCCCATCATACAACGTTGAGTATTCTGGATAGGAGCAGTGCCGTGAATACACACAGTTTGTCGCGTCACAAAGATTCAAGTCTAGTATTCAAATTAAAAGAGAGTTATGAATCCAATAAATGCTAGAAGTGAGATCGACCTATATTTACTTTTGTAATTCCTCCCCCTGGCTTCAGCTACGCCGAATGCCTTGTATTCTGTATTGATCGTTAAAACAATTTAGAAAGTACATACTTCGCTCGGCACAAAACCACTTTCAGCGTCTCCTGTTCCCCTGCTGAACCTCGCTATAAGACCTCCTGTTAACCGAATTCGTGTCCCCAGACAGAAATTATACACACCTAGTCACATTTATTTAGAATTTAATAAAATGAATACATATTTGGTCGGGGCGGTCTATGAAGCGTGCATATACCCGTATAATGTGAGTTGATTTTCAGTTCAGACTTGTCTATCTCTTGAAGGGTACTGTCCTGTGGGATGTAACACAGTATAGTCCGTTGAAAGTCAACCGACGTTTCGGAGGAACATATCGCCTCTATCTTGAGGGTAGAAGAATAAACCGAGCAAGATACCAGCGTGAAAGCAGACGACAGGCAACGTAGGTTGCCTTTCAGCTGACTACACGGAGATATATCCCACAAGATAGTACTCCTCATAACCTCCCCTCTGAGTACTCATAACCACCCCTCTGAGAACCTAAGATCCTACTGACCTGTTTCTTGCTTGCTGCTCATAGATATGTAGATATCTGTAAAGTCGATAGAACAGACTTAAAATTATTGTGCAGTAAAGTCTGTGGTACATGTTAAAGAAAGGAATATTCCGTAAATTTGTTCAGTTTTACGAGAAAAGATTTTTATATGTCAACTGAACCGTCGGTTTTAAGCAGCAGGTTAGAAATATTGGCATGAGATTTCATAGACTGCATGGTTTCTGGTTCTTTGAAAATGGAGTTATACGAACATGCTACTGCAGATACAGGCAACAACATTTGTTTTTATTTTGTAACTTCGTTGTGTTTCCCTGTTTGGATTTAAAAGAAATCTAACTGCTCCAAAGAAGCCCACATAATACATAAGACATTTTGGATCGTTAGATGAATCTGAAAAAATGCGAAAGCTGCGATGTCCATCTGGCAAATTCTGTTCGTGGCTCTACAAAGAACTTCTGCTGCACAGTGTGTGTTCTCTTCCTCCTGAGAGATTTGTGAATATGCAGTGTTTGGAGATGCAGTCACTGTTTCTCGTGATACATTGCTGTCAGAGTAATAATGCTTTTCGGATTTTTGAAACGCCCATTAATTTGAACAAAGACGCGTCCAAATTGAGAACTGAATTGTAGTGCAGTCCTGGGGGAATGCGTTTGTTGTCAGTGCTGTTTTTTCCGTTTCCAGAACTGGCTTTAAAATATAGTAATAAAGTTTTCAGTTATCATTCATGAGTCAACAGTAACTGTGTGGCCCTGATTCCATTCGTGTTAACTGTCGGTATATTCGTATATTGTTAACGTGAATCTGTGCCTTTCAGTCGGATTCTAGAATGAATACTCTTTTCATAAACGTCATTTCATGTCTGAGAACAGGAATTCAGAGGTGTGTATATAGTTTTCGCGGTGATACTGGGGCAGACTATACGGAGTTATTGGGAAAAGTGGAGAAGACAAGAAAACAGTGACTGCGTGAAATTTATACTTAGCTGTCGATATGATAGCGATGTCTATTGAACCGTTGGGATTGTTTAAGGATGTGGAATTTAGTACGTTTTCGTAGTAGACCCTCTAGCCTGTTTCCCATCAGGTCGCAAAGCCGCAGTGTACACGACACAACACAAACACTGGAAGAACATCCATACTTGGAGTGGGATTCGAACCCACGGTCCCAGTGTTTAAGCGGGTGAAGGCATTTCATGCATTAGGCCGCGCGGCCACTGTGATGAGCGCATTCTATATTAAATATTTGTTCTAAGTAAAGAAACACATGGCGGTGGTACAGATCTTTGATGTTCAGAGATATTGGGTTTTCGGACTTTATCCATCGTCCTGGTTTTCAAGATAACTAAGAAAAACACGACGTTTCAGAAACTGGATCTGTTTCCGTCCTCAGATGAGGGAAAACAACTATTCTGTTGGGTCCCTTAGAAAGAGCTAGCCTCAATCACTGGATCCAGTGATCCAACAGAATAGGTGTTTTCCCTCACCTGAGGACGGAAACAGATCCAGTTTCCGAAACGTCGTGTTTTTCTTAGTTATCTTGAAAACCAGGACGATGGATAAAGTCCGAAAACCCAGTATCTCTGTGTGTTATACACCATCGTCAGAATCCTATAGTACGTAACATCTTTGATGTTATTTGCAACAAATTTAAAGTTCCTTCATAGAGGAAGCGTCACTTTGGCTTGATATTGTTCAAGTGTTGGTGAAATCTGTTTTGTAACACGTGTGTTCAGAGTGAAAAGGTTCAAAGGGTGCTTATGGAGAGCCTTTGTATTCAGGAACGGATTATGCTTCTGCAGCCTCCTATAATTATGATCCCCAATTCATTGAATGGTTAGCCGATAACTGACGGAATCTGCCTTCCTATTATCATATAATTTATTTCACTCGTGAATACATTTTTTCACATCGCTTCCGGCGTGTTCTTTGCACGAAGCGCGTGAAACGAATGGATATGGACGTATATAGACTGTCCGTCTCTCAGTCAGTCTGTTCGTCTGCATGTATCATCTCTGAAAGTTCTGAATGGATTTCGATGAAATTCGGAATTGATGGCATGCACTAAAGTTTGTCTTACTTGCCATTGCTTCCTGTCGGGTCAATATAACCATTATTAGCCTACACAGAACCCTACTCGAAGCAGCTCGTTGTACAAAGGAATTGGTACATTCTGTGTTTCGAATTTTGTTGAGATTTATAACGATTATTTGAAGAATGTTTCGATGTTGTGAATATTACGTGAAGTTCAAGGAAAAACGTTTGTGACGCTGTGGAGTGTAGCAATGAATCCCTTTGGAAAAAAATATGTGTTTATTCTGTAGGAATACACTTTCAGTTTCTGTGCAGAATGTACAGTGCCTCCACTGAACTGCCTCATTCTTATTTTGTGTTAGGTGTCTGAAGAAAATATTTAGTCGAATTTATTATGTAATTTGTAAATGTCCTAAGGAACTGAAACACATTTAATGGTAGAGTCGCTTGGCAGATTTGTCATAATTGTTTCCTCTTGCTTGATGTTTCATGCTTGTGAACAATGTTTTGTCCTACACAGTTGACACCCAGCCATACTTATGGCACAGTTACGCTTATAGTCCTCTCTGCGCAAGTCTTAAATATGTCGATGAATACACGAGACAGGACTTACCGTATTAACCGTAATATAAGGAGATTTTTTTCCGAATACTGCTTCACACAAAAGGGAGTCGCCTTATTTTCAGGCCCTTAAGAATAAAATATGAGAAAGTTGATTATGAGGTGTTCTGATAGCTGATTCTAATGATATTTGTGGAACTACCTGGAATTGTGTTTAAGTTACTAAATTTTTATATCTTATTGCATAATAATATAGTTATTACGTGTTTTTGCTTACAACCATCAGAACTAAATGCTATACTGAATTTTGTTAAAAAATTCTGCCGATTTTCTTAAGAATAAAACGTGAAAAATTTATTATGAGGTGTTCTGATAGCTGATTCTAATGATATTTGCGGAATTACGTAGAATTGAGTTTAAGTTACTAAATTTTTATGTCTCATTGCATAATAATATAGTTGTTACGTATTTTTGCTTACAACCATCAGAACTAAATGATATACTGAATTTTGTCAAAAAATTCTCCCGGTGTCTCAATGGAAAATCGGGGGCGTCATATAGCGGGCTTAACAGCACGTTTAGTAGAAGGTACACTTTGGTTTCCATTGTATGCAGAGCTCATAAAATTTCGCCATTGAACAAGAGAGGACTGAGAAGACTGCAACACGTATCTGGAGTTGCTGTGATCCCCAACTCGGTAACATTACTCGTGTGTGCAAGTAAAGTGGTTCAGGGACAATTGCGAGCGTTTTCCTAGCAGCCAGCGCAGCTGTCTCTCTTTCAGCGTTAACTGTTGGCGTTTCTTTTTTATGTGAGTCCTCCACGTGAGTTTTTGATCTAGGTAAAGAACCTATATGGACCTATGGCATCGAGCTCTGGGGCTGCGCTCGACCATCCAACACCAAAATCCTCCAAACGTTCCAATCGAAAACACTACGAAGAATCACAGGCGCACCATGGTACGTAACAAACAGAACTACCCACAACGACCTCAACATACCCTTCATCACGGAAGAGATCAGAAAACATGCCACCAGACGCCGTACTCGGATAACAGGACACGAGAACCCGCTAATCGTTGAATTAACGAAACCGCACCCAGCAGCAAGACGACTGAGGACAACCTGGCCAGAAGACCTATATAACTAAAAGGTGGAGTACTGCCACTGGGCAGCTGCCGCCTTCACGACATAAGCACCCATCACATTTGCTTATTACTTGCAGTGTCAAGTAGATTGTAAATTGACATTAATGAGAAGGGGAAAAAAAAAGAAGTATACGAAAATGAAACCGTTGGCATTCATAAAGGAACTCTGTACTCCCATAAACATCACATGCAATGAGGTACTGACAGTATCATATACAGAAATGCGATTACTGCTCTGCCCAGACCTTCAGTATTAACTTTCTTGGCGCTAGAATCGTTTCGTTACAGTGACAGTGCAGTTTATACGAGTCTGTCATGAGGAAACGAAACAAAAACAACAGCAACCATGACTAAAAAGCCTAGGAGACGCGTTTCCGTCTTTAAGTAGAGCCCATTTACTTTCCAAGTGCTAAAGAAATACTAATTGTAGGTGTCAACAACGTGTGGAGCCTCAGGGCTGCAGACAAAAGACAATCCTCTGACACAAGCCACAGTTATTTTGTTTTGTACTAGTATTTCATGCTCCTGGAATTCAACTTGTTAATAAGAAATACACAGCAGAAGTTATACCTTGTAAGACAAGCAAAATCGTCTTTTGGGGGGTCTCTGAAAGATGAGAAAGTATGAGAGTTTTAGCGTCGAATGAGGTATGCATGGTGAAGGGTGAAATTGTAAGCGAAGCAGCTGCGTTCAGGGTGCCATCCTGACCTTCGCCAACTGAGGAAACCACACAAACTGTTTCCTGACAGAAGATCGACTAAAACACTAATTACATGAGTCTCCGAGGTGCTGTTAGAGGTTATATTATACTCTAATTTACCTTTAATCGTTTATGTAATGCTAAAAATCCTGACTAAGGACGTTCCGAAAGATTTCGATGTACTCGGTGAAATACAAGTACTAGGCCTGTGGTACCTTCGACATTTCGTGCAGTTTAAGGAACTGAAATCTGTTGTCATATGTAGAGGGTGGGGTGGGGGGTGCGTGACTTATAGGCGGGTTTTGGTACGATGGTTGGATTTATTGACACCTTATAAACACAACTCGGGGCTACAGGCAGTAATAGCACTATCGCTATTTCCGCACACTTTACAGTTCACCGGTACACACGTACTAGGGTTCTCAGTCTTCACTAGTCGTATCATGGCAACGGATTTATAACAGTCTCACTGTCATTTCATATAACACACGTCTTATTTGCACCGCCCAATTCTTTTCTTCCATTATTCTGCAACTGTCAGCTCAGTTCAATTCCTCTGCTCCCAAGCTGATTTCCCAGCAGGCTGGCATCTCGAAACTCCATTCTGTTCGACTAAGCTGAATTCTTCTTTATAACCACTTTGCTCGGACCACGCAGACTCTCTGTTGTTGGGAAGGCGTGTTTACAGCGCCGCTACATGGCAGCGGAATTTCCTGTATTGTTGCTTGCGTATTCGTTGACACGGGAATATGTTTACCGAGTCGTTGCCTAACATTGAACGTCTGTTTTGACTTCACTGTTCCGGCTTTCGGGTGTCATGGTACGGTATGTTACATATAGTAACCGTGTTATCTCAGTCGGTTTAGTGACTAGGGTGCGGGCTGAGTGATCGAGAAATCGTGGTTCGATTCGCTCCAAGTGCAAGAGACTGTACTCTTCTTCATAGTCCAGTACAACTGCGGGCCCTACCGCGCCTGATGCTGTGGAAACCAAGGTTCGTTCCCCGGGTTAAGACACCGCGCAGCCGATGACTGGCCTCCATCTATGCTATGGTTAAGAATGCTTGGATCTAAACCTGCACTCCCCCACACGTCTTCAGGGCGTGGTGTTTAATTAAGCATAAGGACAACTTTATCTTTGGCTTTATGAGTGTCATTGTAAATTACTTAGGTTGGGAGCTACGTAGCATATTTGAAATTTTAAACGACTGACAGTAGAAATAGTTACTTTTATTCATAGAGCAGATGTGAGCACGCCCATTCTTCTGAGCTCTTTTCTTTATTGCTAATGGGGTGGGACTATGTCCCTTGTACTGCGGCCACTTCTGGCCTATTGGACCAGCCCCAGATAGGTGAGGGTGATTGTGGAGCAGTTGGTGGAATGACGATTGGCAGGGGAAACCGAAGTACTCGGAGAAAACCTGCCCCAGCGCCACCTTGTCCACAAATTCCACTTGACCAGACCCGGGATCGAACCCGGGCCGCCGCGGTGAGAAGCCAGCGACTAACCGCTTGAGCTATGGCGCGGCCTGATTCTTCTGAGGTGAGTACATAATGTAAAATACATGGAAATATGAAATAGGATGTGGTTTCGCCGATTTTAGTTGTATGACGAGTACAAGAAAGATTGTGCGTGCGTGTGGAGTACTACCATGACAGCTGGGAAACTATGTCTGTACAGAAATGCAGGTGCTATGATGTTTTTATTTTAGAAAGTCAAGGGAGGTTTAGTTCGTCATTTTTGACGTGTTCGCAAGTTTTAAAAAAACAATGCGCTTGTTAGTTTCGTCATTTGTCCGTAAGCATGTGGCGAACCGAGTGCAGGTAAACGTATCTTCATAAAATTGGTGCTTTACATGCATTTGTTTGTTAACTTCGGTTAAAGTCAGACAACAATAACGGACATTTTCATGAAGACCTACATGCGTTCCTCTCCGCATCACGTTTCCAAGTCTCGCAGGTATTTCACTAAATATTTATTGGCGAAAAAAATATTTTTAACAGCGCTCTAAGAGAATAACGAAACACTTGTTTTATGCCCAGTACATTCTTTACCATACGTTATGCGGTTTTAGAGATAATTAAAAGTTCGCAAATTCACCAGAGCTGTTAGTATATGTCCTTCATAACTTCAGTCTCGAAGGAAATAGAAAGAAAACGATATATTGATTGGAAATATTTGTATATAACACACACGCACACACTTCCGTATTTCAGAAAGAGAGAGGTGGCTTGTCAGGCCTCGAGTACTGACACTCCTCTTTAGGATTTAATGCCCCCCAAGATATGAGCAGGTTCACGAGTCTGGTGTGTCAGTTTCGTAGGAAGTTACTTTACTGTCTCTAATTTTAATATGCCTTATTTCGTGATAGTTCACTCTGAATTCGCTCCATAATGGAGCTGAAACTAACTTTTGAACACATGCGCCTACCGAATTTTCTGGTGAACTTACTGTCGTACCACGAAATACGGCATGTCTCGAAACTGGCTAGGTTCTTTGTATCTAGTCATTATATTGAGAAGAATATTTGGGATTTATGTGGCAGAGGTAACCTCCAGGCCACGAAGAACTGGAATAACGACGTACGTTTCCTTACGTCTAAAAACCTTTAATTATCGCTACACAGTCCCTTCTTTTGTTGATCACAGTGACCGCGCAGTGACAGGCATGAACCGTCTTCGCTGTCTTGAACATTGGCGTCGTGGGTTCGAATACCACTCATGTTTATGTGCGTTTATTCTGTTTGTGTTGTTCTGTGTATAGGTAGAGGCCTTGCGACGGGCTGATCCCCCTGTCCAAGGAGTCCTGCCGACTGTGTACAGGATTAAGAAACTGAAAAAGCGGCCGAGGCCCTACAGAGGGCTGTAGAGTCCCCTTTAATAATTTGATTTCTAATTTCTGTGGTGACTAGTATTAATACAGAAAGTACCTGTACTTTGTGACATGTCGCGGAAAACCCCTTCATATGCCTTAGTTTCGCCGCTTGAGAGTTCACTGTAGTACGTAGGGACGCCTGTGTCCCTTCGTGAACAAGTTTATATTCACATTTTGATACTCTGTTTAAACTTCGTTAACTGTTCTGCAGTTTAAGTATGAGAATCGAAACCTGTGCGTGTAACCGGCGTGACAAATTGTCACAAATGAGAATTGTTCATATGCCAAACTTTGAAAGTTAAAGAATGGGAAATATTTCAGAATCGCTTCGCTATCGCAGCTGGAAGCTTCGACTATGAAAACAGCGACAGTTCAAAACCTTTCCCACTCTCCCGAGTAGGCCTATACAGCCTCACTGAAAAACTGACGCCGATATTTGCTGTAGTTTCGTTATTTTCAATGCTGTAGATACATCTGCCGCAGTAGTACAGTTTCAGACGCCACAGGAAGAAAGTTTGTAATTAAAAGTTTTAAAGGTAATGGATTTAAATGTCAGTTC
Organism: Cryptotermes secundus; assembly: GCF_002891405.2. Taxonomy (NCBI): domain Eukaryota; kingdom Metazoa; phylum Arthropoda; class Insecta; order Blattodea; family Kalotermitidae; genus Cryptotermes; species Cryptotermes secundus. The sequence continues at coordinate 452,525 of NW_019740674.1, read as the reverse complement.
AGTTTAATTGAAATGAAGTTAAATTTTATTTATCATTATGCAACATACAAGTAACTTAATATTCTGTGAATCTTAGACGTAGATGTTGAGAATTTTAACACAGTGTAACAGATTTGATCAACGCGTTGCCAGGCAATAGCTCTGTAAACACGGTCCAACGCGCAGCAATCGATGAGGCTGTGTTTTCTGTGTCGTCCGCGCCACGGCTAGCGCTGCTTACGGATCATTGAACTCGCAATCTGACACTTGACACGTTTTCTCTGTGGTCTGTGATATGCAACAATAGAGGGGCTGTGTTTTCTGTGCGTGGTCCGTGTCGAGAGGATATGGGAGAATGCGGGAATGGGAATTGACTGGACTTGAGTTCCGACGTTCCAAGGGAAGAACGCTGTCAGAAGAAGAATTAGAAGACTTAGTGTGTGACGTTACATGCGCTGTAGTACATCGATACTGGGAGTGTGTAATTTAGCGAGAGTTCTACAGTTCCTGTGTTACAAATCCGTTACCAAGAAGCGGATAGTGAAGACTAGTGGAAATAGACTGAGAAGATTAGTATGGAGTGATTATGAATTGTGTAAATCAGAAATAATGTAGTAATTATTTGTAGTTACGACCTGTAGTCGTTAATAAATCCAATTAGCAATCCGACCCCCCTCTTTAGTCACTAATGCACGTGACAGTACTGTCACTTATGTAATGATTAGACGAGGGGGGCGTTTGGATTGATAATTGGATTTGTTGGACACTTAAAATTCGTAACTACAAAAATTATAACGCTGTCGCTAATATACACAGATTAAAATTCACTACAGCACACAGTCTTTTCAGTTTATCTGCACTAGTGGTTGCCTAACAACGGATCCCAGCAATGTCCCTTTCTGTTCACGCCTTTGCCTGCTGGCGAAGATCTCGAACCTGACCCATGACTCCAAATGCCATCACATTCTCGAATGACTGAAAGTCAACTAAGACTTATATTACGACCGACTGTCAGTCGGCCAATCTATCTTGGAATAAGGCACCCATCTGGGGACCAAGGCCAGATTTTTATTACTATCAGATAGTTTCGGGTTTGTTGATGTGGGGCTCTCCCTCGGACGAGAGGACGGGTCTGTCGTTTACAGTTGCTGCTGGCCCTCGTCAGCGCAGTCATTCCCTGGTCCAGGTCCCGCGGGACTCATGATCATATTTTACTATCTCAGATTCGAGACTCTCCCCAACCTGGAGGACTAGATCCCCGTAGTTGTATCTTTCAGGAAGAGGGTGGCCAAGTTACACCCCCAGGCACTGGGTTCCCTTTTTTTGCCGTCTCCTACGACCCGCAGGGCTACGGTGAACGCACTGGAACCCACCTCCTCGCGGCGATCTGACAAAGTCAAAGTTACTCTGCGACTGACAGTTTACCGCCAATCAGTTCGTCTTGGCGCCAAGCCCCTTGAGGCTCCCATAATTTTTTTTTTGCGACAACTCTTGCGGCCATAGGCATTATGTCCCTAACGAGAGGATGGGTTTGTCTCTTATGAAGATGCTTCGCCTTTGTCAAGTGTACGTATCGCACAAGTAGCATGTTACTGAAAATTCTTCCTTGTGCTCTGCATACCAGTCCTCTGTCAATACAGGCTTTGCATAGCATATCATGTCTGTCTTATTTATCTTATGCTACAACGGCAGCTTAATCACTTGAACGGTCGTAAGCTTGACGACCACAGAGTTTAAGCCTTTTATATTTTCTGTGTCGGGCATCTCCGTGCCCTATACTGCGAACATGTTCATTTTCATGTTTTTGTATGACTTTTCATGTTACCTGCACAATTTTGTTGTGTAAGCATATACGTACTGAAGGTTGAGAGCCGTGTGCAAATCGCGGACCGGTATGAACCTTGGAAAGTTTCCAGTCGTGCGGAGAACCTTGTTTTGCAGGAGCTTCAATTTCAAGAGGTAGGTGTCTGCCGCTAACACCCAGTCAGGGCGGGCATAAGTCATTACTGATGTGATCAGTGCCTTGTGTAGGGATAGTTTAATGTTGACGCTTAAACGCTCACGTTAGAATAAGGAGTAGATTATAATAAATGTTCTGAAGGCCTTGATTTCAATCGTTTCTATGTTCAGTCTCTGTGTAATCCTGATTGGTAGGTAAAAGTAAGTAAAGCTATCCCTGTAACGGGCCGTGAGACGTTGAGGGTCCCACATTTTCTAGACAATCTGCTCAGAGATGGCGGTGAGGTTGTCAGCCTTACGCGCCGGCCGCGCTTTACTCCCCAGGAAAATTATTTAATTAATTCCTGTTACTCATTTCTGTTAGATGCTGATTCGACCCAAGGGCCATAGTGCGGCTGGAAGGACTAGGTCAATTGAAAAAAAAATCCAATGACCTCATCGGGACTTGAGCCCACGACCTTCCGGTTTGTAGCATAGTGCCTCAACCAACTACGCTACCGCGTGCTCCCCTGATTGGTAGGTTGGCCTGATTATTTGGCCGCTGTAAATACGAATGACCTATATATTAAGGGCTTCCATATTTCTAATGGACAGTGTCATGAGTGTTATTTTCAGTAAGAAGATCCTCTTATCTATAATAATTTTAATCAGAGATTCTATCATTCATACTGTCTTCACAAACGAAAAAAGAAAATTAGTAACTGGCACTAGGAATATAATACCAGGGAATCATACTCGAAATCTTTCTCTTTGCACTAAGTGGAGAAAAATTAGTTGTTTTCCTCATTAATTTGATAGGTGCCCTCCAGCCTGCAACTCGAAGTTATTAAACAGTGATATACATGCGACGTGAAAATTATTGGCTGGCCGGGTTCCCCGTGTTATTCCCCGGCGCCATTGATATCTTAAATTAAGTGCGGTTATTGATATCCGACCTGTGTTACAGTGCTCATCATGATTTAATACTTTAGCACTTAAAGACATTGTTACTATTCCAAAATTAATGGCTGCAGGAATTTGCCAATAAATACAATTCCACGGAATTCCTATTGAAATTAATCACAGAATATTGGTTTTCAGAGTAAGACAGTTTTCGTTTGGTCTGTGTTGGAATATTTCAGTTCCTAATTTTAAATATGTAAAAAAAAAACGCTCTATTTGGGTTACGACCGGGCTTCTCCAATCGTGACTGACTCCATTGGCACTCGTACTGCTTCTACGAGAAACTGTGGATTGGACATCGAAAATGACCCCAACAGCCTCTGCCCAAGCTCTTACCTACACACTCAGTAGTCGTGTTTCCAGAAGTCTCTAAATCTCTGTTGTTTAAACAGTGTCGTTATATGGAGTGTAACTGAAAGATGCGGATAGAATTTGGGTAAAAATGTACATAACAACATGTGTCCGGAAACATCTAATTTGTGAATTACAGCTGAAATGGTGCATTTAATAAGTGCTCAAAATGTCCTCCATGAGATTCACTGCACGCCTCGACACGTCTCATTATGGACCGCGGCATCCGTTCAAGAGTTGAGGTTGCGGACAGTCTGACAGGCATGCGAAATGCGAGGAAGTGCCTCATCGTTGTCAACAGGAGCTGCGCACAGAAAGGTGTTCAGGTGTCCTCACAGGTACAAGCACAGAGGATTCGAATCTGGCGAACGTGGACGTCATGCAGTGGGTCCTCCTCTACCTATCCGCCGGTTATCACAGGTGTTATTGAGAACATCTTGCGCAGCACGGCTGACATGTGCCGGAGCACCATCACGCGCGTACCACATTCGAGCTCTGACTGCCAGTGTGGTACATCTCAAGAGTAGCTTTGGCAGGTCATCTAAAAGGAAATCTCGGTAGTGGTTACCAGTAAGCCGATTTGGCAAAACAAGCGGGCCTAACAAACAGTCACCAACAATTCCTGCCACCACATTAATGGTGAACTTCTGCTGGTTCGTACACAGTATTCTTCAGCCATAACTCTCAAATTAAGTGTTTCCGGACACATATTGATATGGACTTTTTTCTTGTGTTGGTGTGTGGAACTCTTGTCCAAAATTTATCCTCACCTTTCAGTTACATTCTGTATTAAAGACTCTGTCGGATAACGTTGAAGGTATGTGATATATATTGATTTTGGAGGACACCAAATTCTTTTTCCCAGTTCATGAAAGGAGCAATGATGTGTGGAAGGGAAATGTTATTTGGGCTTCTTGAAGTCTCCAGTGACCAAAGTTCGCCTTAGAGAATGCTAGAAAAGATTAACTCCCCTCTCGAAAATCGGGTAACAGACATTGAAATCCTGATCGGGATCATGAATTCCAGGCTTCTGGAGCTGATGACAGAGCCAGATACATTGCTGATCCTAAGAGTTCCCTTCTTCAGATTCTATTCCGATGATAGCGTGGTTTCCCTCTGTTTGGCTTCCAGAATTTGGATAATTGCTTTTGTGTGCACGCTGGAACGTGATCTTCGTCATGTAAGCGAATGCGGCAGCGAACATAATTTTTAGCCTACTTTCCATAGTTTGAAAAATTAATAGACTATGAGAACACCTTGATGCCTCTGTCTCTCTGCCCCGCCCCATCTCTTTCCGAATGCCTGAACCAGTCTGTATGAAATTTGGTGTGTATCATGGCATATGAGTGCATCCCAGTGGCGTACTTCATAAATCCCTCCAATAAGTCTGTGTGTATGTATATCCCCTTTGTTGTTGCTAGGCAACGGCTTGATAAACGCACTCCCGCGGCTACTAACAGACGCAGCAATAGAAGAATTGCTGGACACGTTCCCTGTGCTTTCCATGTCTTATCAAAGGAGAGTCTGTAGGTGTGTGTGTTTATCCGTCTATCGTTGCTTGGTAAAAACGTTCCCGCGGCAATGGAGAATCGTTGGAGGCGTCGTTTTCAATGCGGTTCTTGTCTATCAAATGAGTGTAAGCTATTGGTTGTTCCCAGAACTTTACTGTTAATGTGCCTCTCACGGTTGCAGTTACCAGTATTAGTAGCCTGTATTCCCATGTGCTTGGTGTTGAGCGCCATAACATGTCTGTATTACTCTGCGTCGACATGCAATCCGGGCTGGAATCCGGGCGGGAGATAGAATATTCGTTCAGGTCTCTTTATCTTGCTCTCTAAATCAAGTCTCGGCTTCAGAGTTTTTCTTCCTCGTTCCTCCAAAGTCATCACTCACATTTATCGCACCCTATTTCACTCGAGGCAACATAACATGAGCAGTTGATACAGAATCATGAAGTAACTTATAACTAGGCCTACCACGTATTGCGCGGTCGCTTGGCGGCAGAAATAGCCCGTTACATTTAACCTGTAGGCAAATTTTGATTATAAAAAGCCATATTTTTTTAGACGTAGCTTTAATTTTTTTAATTTTAATGATTTGTCAGATTTGCCCCCCCCCTACAAATCCTGAGTAGTTCTCTGTCAGTTTAGCTGGGATATCTCTGGCAGAGTAGTGACTAGGCTAAGAGCTGAACGAGATCATCAGAATTAGTGCAGGGACAACAGATTTCTTCTTCCCTTAGCGTCCAGACCGGCTCTGGGGCCTATCCAATGGATACCAGAGCCTTTGTCCGTGGGCGAAAGCGCGAATCTGACCACCACCACCTAGTACCGAGGTTAAGATTGCGTGGAACTGTACCTTCTTTCCTCCATCGTCTTCCTCGAATAGTGTTGCTTAATTAAGCACAGGGACAGTTTTAACTTCTATTATCATAGCCTGTTCTGTCAGATTATGAAAATAGTCAATATAAATGAATAGGTAATTCATAAAATATAGCTCATGAAACAGAAAATAAGCGTAATACAGAGCCACGTTGAGCCCCGACCTCTTAAACTTAGACATGCCTAACGTTGTCATTTCCCTTTCTACGCCAGGTTGCCTCAGCAGCTGACGCGGCGCCGTTAATTGCGCTAAGGAACAAAGCCTAAGATCTTGATTGAATATAATTCGGTGTTAACAGGAAATGCGAATGGTGGGAGAAACAGGATGTAATTGTGGGGTCAGTAACGCTTCAAAATTGAAGTATTCGATGGAGTGTATGATGTTGATGTAAAAATTTGCAGTGGATGATAAAGCAAGTAAATATCGACTGAATTTCGGAAGTAATCCTGTCATTTTGCCTTCTCGTTTTGAATTAAGGTACGTCTCGAAATGAAGGCACATTTAAATGATTATTTAAGTATTTTAAACCAGATTTCTCTTTATTATGTCAACAGATGTTTAAAACCACGCCTAGCAGTTTTAAAACCCGCCGTGTTATTTTCATTTAACGTGGAATTTAAATCACAGACCTAGAGTGTATAATGCGTTCTACAGAATCCTTTCAAATACCTAATTACAACAGAAAGTTCAGTTGTATAATCGTCTTCCCCCCCCCTTATCTGACATGTTTTCCTCTCACTTTTGTACAAATATTGAAATACGAATGAGGACGTAAAGTTAACATGAGGGAAAGTAAACACAACTAGAGCCTAGTTAAAAAAACAAAGCCATTTCACGTGTGCGTTTGTGTTCATCTGTAATTTGGTTACGGAATTAGCTCGGGACTAAAAATTCAAATTGAATGAAAGCCGAACTCGAAATCTTGAACGAATATTGGCATTACCACCGTCTTGTGTGTTTTGTTTCTCATTTTCGTTCAGAGAAGAATGTTCTCTGTATAACCGATTTCATTTCAAGATTGTAAAAAATAATTTACAGTTTATAGGAACAAACTGAACTTGTATTTTATGCTGAGTTCACTGTAAGGTTGCACTACATTGAGAAATAGGTAAGTTTCTTTTTCTTTTTTTTTTACTTACCCTTTAACCTTGAAGATTTAGGCTACAAGTTTCTTCGAAACATCGGTTTACTAAAGCGGACTGCCAAGTGCTGTACTATCCAATAACGTTAGACTAAATTTTGTTCTTTCTCTTCATATGTACAAATTTTCACGTGGAAAATGTTATCATAAAAATGTTACAATCAATTAGAGAGACTTTAAATATTTAATCGGATTATTATTATTATTGTTGTTATTATTATTTCATTCATTCATCAATGTCTGTACAGCCCTTTCTTGGGCCCTGGCCTCTTCTTCAGTTTCGTAATCTTTTTTACATAGTCGGTAGGACTCCTCGGGCGTGTGATCAGCCCGTCACAAGGCCGCTACTAACAGGACAACACGAACACAGAATAAACGCACGCACAGAGACATCCATGCCTTCAGTGGGATTCTAACCCACGATCGCACTGTTCGAGCGAGCGAAGACAGTTCATGCCTTAGACCGCGCGACCACTGTGATCGGCATAATTATTATTACTACTATTAATATTATTATTATTAAGTAGTAGTAGTAGTAGTAAAAATTCAGCGAAAACTAGCGATTGTTGGGCTATGTAACGTTATTTATAGTTATAGCTAATTTTCAAGGAAGTAATACACTTCTTGGTCTTTTGTTGTGTATTTGCTGCTGTTGAAGAAACGCCAAGAACAGGCTGTAAACATGCTGTCAGAGCATGGAAAAGTTCAGTTGGAGAATACGTTCATACTTAAGCCATTTTGGTACTCCGTTACGGTTTACAATACATTACGTCCTGAGATTTTTATAATACGTCATTTACTGAACTTTTTTTTATATTTCCTACTATGAAATGTGCTTTCAGCGTTCCTGCCTAGTAACGAACGCGATTTCTAACTTTACAGTCGATTATAAAAAGACCTTAGAATTGGAATCATTGTCATCAAAAACCGTGACTAGGCGTTTGTAAGACAGAGCTGATATAAGGTATAACTTAACTAGGGATTTATGAACGAAGCTTCGAGGGAAAAGTGTATGCCTAAATGGAAATGAATTACCAGCAAGCGCACCGTATTGAGTAGATTGGAGTTCGAAAGTTTCAGATGCATTCATGCTTTTGAATTTATATCGGTCATTGATCATCATGTTAAGTAGGCCGCGCCACAGCTCAAGCGGTTAGTCCCTGGCTTTCCACCGCGGACACCCGGGTTCGATCCCGGGTCTGGTGAAGTGGGATTTGTGGTGGACGAAGTGGCGCTGGGGTAGGTTTTCTCCGAGTACTTCGGTTTCCCCTGCCAATCTTCATTCACCCAGTTGCTCCACAATCACCCTCACCTATCATCTGGGGCTGGTACAATAAGCCAGAAGTGGCCACAGTACAAGGGACTTAGTCCCACCCTACTAGCAATAAAAAAGAAATCATGTTAATTTATTGCACATACAGATCTTCATTCTACATGAGCGACACTGCACAGCATTGCCCATAAAATTACTCAACAGCAGACGGTTTCGTTGCATATGGACGTACGTGACACTGATTGTATTTTGCTTCTTTATATATAGACACCCATCAGACATACGGGATAGATGTATCATTTCCCTTATTCCTACGAGGGCTTATTTCTAAGTCATTTGAAGAGTTTCCCAGGATTAACGGGCTCACCACCGTTTTGCTACCTGGTACTGTGCCTTTACTTCCCTTACTAGGTTTACTTCAGACACACCACTAAGTAGTGTATGTTGCAAGACAACTAGGCCTGCAGGTTTAATTCGTTATCTCGCTGTTATTCTTTATGGAGAGTAGGTACAAGTCAAGTTTGGAAAGTATCTTTCTTTCTGTTAGCGAAATCAACATGACAGTATCTTTGGACAACTCAATATCACTATAAATATATCCCTTGTTGAGGTACTATGCTACAAGCCGGAACGTCGCGGGTTAGGTTCCCGATGAGATCATGGGATTATTTTCAGTTGACTTACTCCTCCCAGCCGCATTATGGTCCTGGTGTCGACTCAGCCTCTAACAGAAATGAGTACCGGGAATCTTCCTGGGAGCAAAGGGCTGCCGGCGCATAAGTCTCATAACCTCACCGCCATCTGTGAGCCTATTGTCTGGAAAATGTGGGAGCATCGACGTCTTAACAGCCCTTTGGGCCTCCATGGTCGGTTACAGCCATAACTTTACTTTTTTTTTATTTCTAAACAAATATATTACATTTATGTGTAACACAGTTAGTTACAACTCCACTGCCTAGTTGAGTTTCTCTACTGGCATCAGTGATCTCCTTTGATTAGATTAGATATTCCCCCTCTCACTTCATTAAGTTGAGGAGTCCTGAGTATACTATCAGTGCATCACTCAATCTGAATCTCCCAAAATCAGCCACGTACGTTGGAAGTTCAGTTTAGAAAGCCGGAAGGTCGCGGGTTCAAGTCCCGATGACATTGGATTTTTTTTTTCAGTTGACCTAATCCTTCCAGCCGCACAATGTCCCTGGGGTCGACTCAGCCTCTAACAGAAATAAGTACCAGGAATGTATTAAATAATTTTCCAGGGGAGTATAGCGCGGCAGAGCCGTAAGCTGACAACGCCATCTTTGAGTCGATTGTCTAGATAATATGGAACCCTCACCGTCTCACAACCCTATGGGCCTTCATGGCCTGTTACAGGGTTAGCTTTACTTTTTACTTTACTTAACTATGGTGGAGTTGGCGCATGCCCTCAGTCTACCGGCCCGTCCTTCAATGGAACTCATCTCGGCGTCAGAAGGTCTTCACTTCGGCGCCGAGTCTGGGCGTCGCCCTCTGTTGGCATCTGCCCTCCTCTCAGAGCAGTAAATTTAATTGATACAGTGAAAAGCGCCCCAGCCTGATATGTACATTGTTTTTATAAATTACAATGCTGTGTTGGCTGTTTTAGGTATGTAGCGTGTTCAAGGCAATGAATGGCATGTCTGTGTGACTGTTGCTGTGCAGTTGGGTATAAAATGTACTGAAATAGCTTTCCGGTCATTGCACCGTCATAGACCAGAATTATATTCTTGTGACAGTGTGAATTGTGGACTTCCCTTCCAGAATTAATCGAAGTCCGCAAAGTGATATGACACATGCGGGGCTGGTAGACGAACGAAACCTGTATATTCTCTTTATGAACTCCGCGGTAAGAACGCATGCAAACCAGTTGTATGGATTTAAAATGCTATAACGTGATTTAAGATTTTTGTAAGCTACTCTTTTGAAATGTTCCTTTCCACTTCGTTTCATGTCAGATATGTGTAAGGAACGATGTGCCAGGATAAGGCCGAGCAAGTATAAACCGTCTGTGAGTGGTGAAGATACGGCAGCGAACATTGTAAATAATTAATTGTCCCTGTAATGCGCGCGCACACACACATGCTAAATGAAGCAGCTGCACTAACATGGATCGCAGAGAATGTGACAGTATGGCAGTTGGGGAGATATACACCAACAAGGACAATGTTAGGTTGCCCACGTTACCGTATAAACCTTGAGTTATCCACGTATTGTTATTTTGAACTGCTTAGATATCCAGTATTAATGTCGTACTTATATATGAATATGTACACAACCAAGAAGAAAAGTTTTATGTACGTATAGTACATAGGAAATAGCGATAGCTTTATAATTAATTGTAGTTACGAGTGTTTAAATCCAATTCATCAAGTGCATACCCCGTCCAGTATTCACTGCTCTTAATTCATGACAGTGTCCTAGGATATGTGACATTGCATCTTTCCGTATTTTTCTGAAGTCTTCATTCATAAAGATTACTGCCGTTGGGAGTGTGACGCCGTGTAGTCTCCCTGAAGATGGAGGCAACAGGTTCCTCCAAAATGTTTCTATATATATATCTACCAAACTGCACTACGTCTCGCCCCCCCCCTCACACCTTATCCAGAGTCTTCCTGACGTCTTTAGTCCTCTGCTTGAGCGAACTGTTGAAACATGTAAAGAAGAAGAGAAATCACAGCAGATATGAACCTGGCAATTCTAGTCTCCCGTGAAGTTTGGTTTTAGACGTCCCTATGGAACTATCTGCATTTTTCTATGTAGCGTGAACTTCGGGAATTATCTCGTAATAGCTGTCTTAATTGGCTCATAAAAATAAATATTACCTTTGAAATAACACACAAAAAATAAAAATATGGTTATTCTCCTTCAGAATATACTTGCTACAAATTAGGGCTTTTGATACAAACCGAGAAATTTGAAGATTTATAGAGCAGTCGAAGTATCTAAGTTTATTCTGATGATATATGTTTTTGTAGGTTACTTATCTGTTTTATCAAAATTAACACCAAACAATCCAAGAAAAGAACTGACATCAACAACGCCGAACTTAACTTCTTTGCCCCCATCCTGCCGAATTTCCTGGTCCAGAGTGAAGATCTGTATGTCGATGCCTGCATGTATTGCGGGTTGCTTGAATCTGTTGCGCGCATGAGTAAGGGGAATCGGTGATATGTAATCACCGATAATGGAAAACCGAAGTACTCGTAGGTACGGAAAACACTTTTTTCTTCTGTTTTCCCAGAATGCGTGTTTATTGGCCCGTTACCCAGCAATGGATGTCCTGTTGAGAGCATAACTCCGGGACTGTCTTTGCCGAGCCGTTGCCCGCCAACGGTAGTATGTGTTACGGTATTTTATGGCTAGCCTCACGATGTCAGCAGAACTCCTAGAATTCAGGGAGGCAGCTTAGTCTCTCAGCCAATCATGACTAGTTACGTTTAGATGCATTGCCTGCGGAGTGTTTTTTTTTTGTGTGTGTTGATTTTAACTGAGCTTTAGACTGAATTTTGTGTATTTTTTTATTACTAGTGGTGTGGGACTAAGTCCCTTGTTCTGCGGCCACTTCTGGCCTACTGTACCAGCCCCAGATGATAGGTGAGGGTGATTGTGCAGCAATTGGTGGAGTGTAGATTGGCAGGGGAAACCGAAGTACTCGGAGAAAACCTGCCCCAGCGCCACTTTGTCCAACACAAATCCCACTTGACCAGACCCGGGATCGAACCTGGGCCGCCGCGGTAGGAAGCCAGCTACTAAGCGCTTGAGCTATGGCGCGGCCCTTTGTGTAATTTAGTGACATTGTTGGATTTTGTTTCAAATTTAATCATCGTCATAATAAGGTAAAATATTTCGATCTTTATATTGATATCCTCTAACCAGTGTCCGGGCTCTAAATAACTGACTATAGAAATCATTCGTCCTGAAAAGCAATTAGCCAGCTTTGCACTTGCCTTGTTTAATTTTATAGCATGGGAAAGACATTTTAAAGCACTTCTCTTATCCTGCCTGAGCATTGTAGTAGAGTTTGGAGGTGGCAGTGCTGTGCCGTTCATTGTCAGGAATCTTTGTGGTTGTCTTTGTTTGCACACAAGCTTTCGGCAAAAATGTTATTGCCTCCGAGAAACCATACCACCTACTAATCTCCCCCATACTTTTCCATTCTTCTATTCACATCTCTTCCTTCGTTCTCCCTCTGAACATATATGAGTTTCCCATCAGGATAAAAATCTCCCGAATTTCGCAAGTGAGTAGGAGCAGAATGCCGTTGAGACAGCGTGCATAGTTTTCCCGTCAGTAGGCGATGTGTTGTCTTTGCGCTCTTCCTTCTGAATTCGAATTCCGTGAATTGAGCTGTTTGCAGCTGGAACCCCAATGACTGGCTCACACGGAACAATACTCCGGTATGTTATCTGTATGAAAATTGTCAGGTTTCCAGAATCATGAAGCAGGAAACAGGTTTGTAACACTACTTAGCGGTTGCTGAGGAACAGTACTTAAAGACGGAGTTTCTGTTTGGAAAACAAAAAGTGAGGAAACAGCTTTGGGGTACCGAAATACGCATTTGAGCCCAATATTAGAATGAATCGTGTAGATGAATGAGGTCCGTCAAATCTAAGAAGTTTAGTAGGAAAATACAAACGTTTACCTTTACATATTCCGGCTGCTACTGACCATCATCAGAAGGTGTAGTCAGCGCTGTAGGACATACAGAATTACCGGGGTTTTGGACCTTTTCCATCATCCGGAATTCTAGGTAATACAGGACCTGACGTTTCGGAAACTGGATCTGTTTCCGTCTTCAGGTAAGAAAGGAAGACGGATCCAGTTTCCGAAACGTCGTGTCCTCTATTACCTAGAATTACTGATGATGAGAAAAGAAAAAAAAAAGAACAGTAATTCTGTGTGTCATCCACCGTCGTCAGAACCCATTAGAATCTCCCATAGGACATACTTTACATATGTGTTTGAATATGTTGTTATAAAGGATTTCCACTGGTAATAGAAATCAAGATTAAAATGGCCCTATTAAGCTTTATATTTGTGTTTGAACATGAGTTATCATAAAGGGATGTCTACTAGCATTAGAAATCAGTCAACTCTAAAATTTATGACGACCGTATGTCAGTGCAGTTATAGAGTTCCTGGACATTATCCATTATCCACAGTTTTTAATACGTACTTATGTTAACTGCCGATGGTGGTTTATCTTGTGTTTGCTTTATATACACGTATCCCGTCTTGTATTGGTTCTGGTGTCCAGAGATAGGGACTAGCTCTATCGATTTGGTCCGCCTGAGGACGGATACAGAGTCCAGTCTCCGGAACGCTGTTTTTAAATAATAAAACAGGACGATGGATAATGTCCTGAAAGGCAATAATTTCAATAGAAATAAAACGTAATGTGTTCCTGTTTTACTTGGCACACTTGAGGGACCTTGCTGCAGTAACGGCTCAAGATCCCACCTCCTGTCACTTTTTCTAAAGAAAATTGAAAAATGCATAATAAGGAGCTTCATAACTTGTACTCTTCTCCAAGTATAATTAGAGTGATCAAGTCAAGGAGGATGAGGTGGGCAGGCCATGTAGCGCGAATGGGGAAGGAGAGGAATGTATATAGGATGTTGGTGGGGAAGCCAGAAGGAAAGGGACCACTGGTAAGACCAAGGCGTATGTGGGTAGACAATATTAAAATGAATCTTAGAGAGATAGGATGGGATGGATTGGATTGATCTGGCTCATGATAGGGACCAGTGGAGGGCTCTTGACACAAACATCCATGCCTTGAGTGTGATTCGAACCCACGAGCCCAGCATCTGAGCGAAGACAGTTATTCCTCAGACCGCGCGGCCACGCTCATCGGCAGTTGAAACAATAAGGGAGCAGAAACTTGTTCTTCTGAGCGGCCTTGTACTTAAAGAGTTTTTATTTTAAATTACTTATATGTTGGGTCGTAAATTTTCTTTCGATTTGAGTTCTGAATGCTTCCCAGTTTGGCCAGTACCTACTTAACATGTACATTTATTGAAGATTCTGCAGTTTATGTATAACAGATGCGTGAAAGAGATCACTTATATGACGGGGGGATGAACGTTTTGGTTGGCCAAAAGTATGGTACCAATTAATGAAGAATCCTCATCACCGCTGCTAAAGAAATTCAAAGCTGTCTGCTGAACGTACGATTTTCCAAACCATAAAACTCTAGAGCAAAAAAAGAAAGTCAGAAGGAAGAAGCATTTCCTGTGGGATGGTGCAAGTTGTCGTAATTTATTGATAGCCCCTGCAACCACGACCATTTTTCCTGGAACTTGTATGAGAATGCGACATGCACATGATTGCATACTCTGATATATGGTGCAGCGTGATCCTTATGACTTCAGTAAATTTCCTGTATTGCAGACATCCAAACACTGGAGCTCTTAGTCCGAAACGTAGCAAAGAAACCTGATTCAGGAGGAGATTAAAAAGAGATTAAATTCAGGTAATGCTTGCTACCGTTCAGTCCATAATCTTTTGACTTCTCGTCTGCTGTCTAAGTCATAAAAATTAAAATGTACAAAACTATAATTTTGCCTTTGGCTCTGTATGGGTGTGAAATTTGGTCTGTGACATTAAGGCAGGAACATAGGCCGAGTGTGTTCGGAAACAGGGTGTTGAGGAGAATATTTGGACCTGAGAGAGATGAAGTGACGGGAGGTTGGAGAAAACTGCACAATGAGGAACTTCATAACTTGTACACCAAGTGTAATTAGAATGATCAAGTGAAGGAGAATGAGATGAGCAGGGCATGTAGCACGAATGGGGATAAGAGGAATGCATATAGGATATTGGTGTAAAAGCCGGAAGGAAAGAGGCTACTACGAAGACAAAGACGTAGGTGGGTGGCGAATATTAAAATGGATCTTAGAGAAATAGAAGGGGACGGTATGGATTGGATTGATCTGGCTGAGGATAGAGATCAATGGAGGGCTCTTGTGACCACGGTGAAGAAACTTTGGGTTCCACAAAATTCTGGGAAGTTCTTGAGTTGCCGCACAATTGGCGGCTTTACAAGAAGAGCTCAGCTTCATGGGTGAGTGACTTCCTTAGCGTTAGCGGTGTTAGCTGAGGCACTATGCTACAAGCCGGAAGGTCGCGGGTTCAAGTCCCGATGAGGTCATTGGATTTTTTTCAATTGACCTAATCCTTCCAGCCGCACTATGGCCACGGGGTCGACTCAGCCTCTAACAGAAATTAGTACCAGGAATTAATTAAATAATTTTTCTGGAGAGTAAAGCGCAGCCGGCGCGTAAGGCTGACAACCTTACCGCCATCTTTGAGCCGATTGTATAGATAATGTGGGACCCTCAACGTCTCACAGCCCTATGGCCCTTCACGGCCTCGTACAGGGACAACTTTACTCTTACTTTTTATAGGTCTAATTAGTAGTTTTCGTATTGCAGACTTAATATGAGTATGTTTTTTATTTTCAGAAAATTTGAATGACACCTTAATGAACATTCACGTAGAGCGACTGTTAGCTTCTCAAGGAAGAAGTCTGCTGCATGGAGTTACGTTAGTTCACTTATCGTATTTCTGGTTTTATAGTACTTTCTCACATTTTGTATATCAGGCATGTCCAACGCGTCGATCGCGGGACGATTTTTGGGCGCTCTCATAGGCCTATAAAAACTATACGTGAAAAGCATGTAAATTCACTTGTAATATAATGTGATTATATTCAGATTTTGAAGGGAAAATGCGTATTAAAGTAGTCTGTACTTTCAGTGTATGTTGCTTGTACAACAAACATCATGTGTCGTGTTATTTTTACCAATATTTTACTTAAAGCAAGGTACGACGATAGGAGGGAGCGGTAGATCACTGGCAGTTATGACACTAAAAAGTCGATCAGAACCTGTTTGAAGGTGGATATGCCTGTTGTATATCAAACGAAAACATAAGAGAAGGAGAAGACAAGACGTAGACACACGGGAATTGAAGTTTTTGCATATCCATGAAGTACGTTGAATGAACTCGTGAACAGGAAAGTCTGTATTTGTGCATGTGTTACTGGGTGTTTTATTTCAGAAACAGACATCACATTTCGGTATTATAATATAGTCCTATGCCACTTTATAGGAAGGTATAATAGATTTAATATTTTTTTCAGTATTCTCATAATGCAAGAAAGAATAGACCTATATACCATTCTTATTGTAGCGTCCTGTTGAATATGGTTCATTATTTGTTTTTCCGTGTTCTGCCCAATTTTTATGCTGATTTCCTGAGTTTTTGTGGCTTTTATTTAATCATTCACATTGCCATTGTACACTTATTTGTACTGTACAACATGTTTGGCCAACATGTGTACCAACTTACATATCTGATGATGACCGTGTTTTGGTCGAAACATGTTGTGTAGTACTAATAATTACACAGTGACAGTGTGAATTGTTAAATAAAACCACACAAGCTCATAACCTCATTGTTAAGCTTTGCATAGAAGATGGAAGTAAAAATTAAATATCTGTTTAGCATTAAATTCGATTTAAAACTTTCATTTAAGATTTTTGTCGATATGTCTACTTAATGAAACACAAGCGAGTATTCTTTTTACTAGGTGCTGTATGAATAGCTTGTGAATGTAGAGAATCTTGACGTTGCTCTGTTGAAGAAAATACTTAGTTATATGTTTAGATGGTGGCGTGTTTTGTTAATTTAGGCAGATTGTGCTCAAACGGTAAGTCGGTTTTATGCCATTCAGTGCATACGTGACATTTTCTCAGGCTTTAAAAGTCGTACCCGTGATGACAAGATAACAGAAAGTAAACGATAATTAAAGAAATTTGCTGAAGGTGATAAGGTAAAGTTGTCCCTGTGCTTAACTAATTAAGCACTATGCCATAAAGGCGTATTGGGAGTGGATGTATAGATCCACATTTTCTTGAGCTCGTCATTAGCTGGAGTTGAGTGGTAAGCTTCACGCCCCGGTTGCTTTACCCTCGGTACCCATTGGATAGGAGGTTGGGTGGACCCCAGAGCCGGTCTGGACGTCCTAGAGAAGACAAAATTCTTGATCTCACAAGGACTCGAACTCCGACCTCTCGGTCGTCAGCCCGTAGCCAGTCGCTACACCGACTACGCNACCCATTGGATAGGAGGTTGGGTGGACCCCAGAGTCGGTCTGGACGTCCTGGAGAAGAGAAAATTCTTGACCTCACAAGGACTCGAACTCCGACCTCTCGGTCAGCACGTAGCCAGTCGCTATACCGACTACGTCATCCCGCTTTCCCGCTGAAGGTGACAGAATGTATAGAAGTATGGAGTAGTTTTGTGTTGCTAGTGAGGTGGGACTGAGTGCCTTGTACTGCGGTCACTTCTGGCCTATTGTACCATTATAAAGTATGGAGTAAATGAAGACAATAAAAATAAAGGCCTTTTACCCACTTCAGACAGACGCCTTATAGACAGTAAGATTGAAATCAGTGAGGTTGTAAACATAAAAATACGATATGAAGATAGAATGAAGTGTGATTATCTCGCTGAAAGATTTTTATCAGCGATAATGGATAATGAAGGCCATATGAACATTGCGTTTGTTAATTAGGCCGTTCTCCTAGCAGTCATGATGGATACTGTGGATGGAGAGACAGGCAGCCAGCAATCACAGCTCCTAGCCTGTACGTCGTGGCTCGAAGTTGTTCCTGCTACCATCATATCGTGGTCTAGGATTCAACTGCAGTTCCCTTCCCTAGGCCCTGATAGAGAACTTTATGAAAGTGCGTATAACAGGCATTATGTTTCGTATCTCTTCTTCATCTGCAGAGCTCTTTTTGTTGACCACCATCTGTATTATCGTCTTACTTGTCATGTTAGTGCCCCAGCCTTTAGCCTCGCTTGACACGTGACGGTACATGTCAAGAAGCATACGTTTCGCCACGGTAGACTTTTCTTGTTCAGTGCCAAGAAGACTGCCGACTGATACACATGTGTCCTATATATCTGTTGCCTCGGAAACGTGTTTACCGAGCCGTTGCCTTTGCCTAACAACATCCATCCCTTTTGGCTCTACTCTTCCGGCTTTCAGGCGTCATGTCAAATGTTTCCCTTCTTAAGAATGCTCATCCTGGGCAGCCTACAGGCGTACCGCAAGTTTTTGATGGCGACACACAGACGGTATAGTGATATCATAAGGCTAGTTTTATTTTTACAGAATAAGGGATGTAGGCTAAAAATTGTTTTGCGGGCAGCTGTATCGACTCTTGATGTTACGGACCCACAAATCAGGTACGTTATTGTGAATTATGAATAAAGGAGGAAGCGGTCGTGACCGATTTGAAAATACTGGCGCCACATTCTCGTTGATGGACATTAAAAAACCACAAAAGCCTTATTCAGGATTAGAAGCGGTACCTCCAAGTTACGAGACAAAAAAATGTCTCCGCTTTGCGGACCCACCTGATAACGGTTCATTTCTTCTTCTTCTGCCTTCACGGATTCAGCTGGCTGACTTGTTCGTAGCCCAGAATTAATTATGAAATTATGAATCTTATAGACAGTCGGTAGGACTCTTTGGGCGGTGGATCAGCCCGATTTATTTCAGTTGTTTGGCGAGATTACGAAGTTACATTATTGTGTTCCCAGGTCCTAACAACTAACATTTTGTACATGTTTTGATCTGAATGTTATGTAAATACACCCCACAATGAAGTGCTTTTTGAAGCCAGTAATTCAAAGTGACCGTAGATGAAGAAAGCAGTGAGTTGGCAAACGTTACGTGTTACTTTCGTTTTTGCGTGCGGCTTTAGCTTGCAGCGCCGACCTCGAGACATCAGACTGCGTCCGAGACTTGTTACCAGTAGGCGTGCCATCCAACTCGAGCTGGGAGGTGTGTGTACGCAGCCACGCTTCTGATATTTCAGTCAGCAAATTTAACATTCTGTGTTCTCTCTTAAAGCTGTTATGATTTCGCTCAGTTACTGCTTTTAAGTGCCAACACGAGACCAAAGTGTATCTCTTGATGTACCTGACAGCAGACATCTGCTCCTCGAGGCATGTAGACTGAAGAGGATCGCCCATTTATATTTCACTGCCAAGAACATGACTGCAAAGGTAAAGTCCATGTGCTTAATTGAGTACCACACCGTGGAGATGTATGGGGAGTGGAGATATAGCTCCACCATTATTGACCTTGGATTTAGACGAAGGTGAGTGATCAGTTTCACGCGCCGGCCACTTTACCTCTGGGGAAAGAGTTAGCGGTACTCATTGGGTACGACGCTGGGTGGGCCCCGGAGTCGATCTGGACGCTGTGGAATGGAAGGGAAAAAACCTGCCGGGAATCGAAATCCGGCCTTCCAGCCCGTAGCCCGTCGCTATATTGACTGAGATATCTTGGCTTCTGTGAGAGACGTGAATGTTCTCGCATAAAAATCGAAAGCATCAGATTACATATTTTGCGCCTGCGTAGATTCTGTTCGTGCCTTTTAATAAACGGCCAAATATGAAAGGAGGGACTAGGAAGATAGTTCAGGTGTACAGGAACGAGGAGCCTGTGGAAACTGTGACAGTCTCAGAAGAGTAAGAGTAAGTAGGAAAAATCTAAAATAACACCTTTTTGCTTACTGAAATAAACGCATTCGAGAACGGCAAGTAGTGTCTGAATAAGAACCAGGACCAAGCGTAAACCTGTCATTA
Organism: Cryptotermes secundus; assembly: GCF_002891405.2. NCBI lineage: Eukaryota > Metazoa > Arthropoda > Insecta > Blattodea > Kalotermitidae > Cryptotermes > Cryptotermes secundus. The sequence goes on along the minus strand of NW_019740674.1, from coordinate 432,807 downwards.
TAGTTACGTGCTGTTGATCAAGATAATATAAAATGAAGTGTAATAAAAAATTACTTCTGTTAAGTAGAAACTCGACCGCCTCTGTGGTCTAGTGGTCAGCGTTCCTGGCTACAGATCCAGAGGTCCGGGTTCGATTCCCGGCGCTACTAGATTTTTTCGAAGAAGAAGTAGTGGGCCTGGAACGGGGTCCACTCAGCCTCGTGATCATAATTGAGGAGATATATCAAGGAAATAGCGGCTCCGGTCTAGAAAACCGAAATTAACGGCCGTGGGGATTCGTTGCGCTGACCACGCGACACCCTCTATCCGTAAAAGTTGGCACTAAACTTCTCCGAGAAATGGCGGTCGCTCGGTCGGTATAGTTCTCTTGCGGACTGAAATCACGGAGTTTTTTTTTTGTAGAAACTGTGTAACGCAAAAATTGAAAAGGTAAAAAAAATAAATGTAAAATAGTCGGTTGAAATTAACATATTTGTTGTGCCTATAATTTTTTATTCGTGCTGTACTTTTCTTAAATCTGTCTGACTAAGGATATTCTTATCACAGATGAAAGAGAATAAGAACCCTTTCGTCTAAACAAATTTTTCGCATTTCTGTGATGTATTAGTCGAGAGAGAAGAAAAGGAAACAAGTGAGAAGGGATGAAAACTGAAGATGCGCACTGCATTGCGCAGTATGAGAATAGTGTAGGACAGCATCTGTAGTAGCATGAATGGCTGGCAGTTGAATCGGACCATACGCAGTTATAGCCTATAAACACGTGGACCATGTGCCGTATAGCTTTTGTCTGTAAGTAAATACTTGTAAGAAGCCGCACCATAGCTCAGGCGGTTAGTCGCCGGCTTTCCACCGCGGCCGCCCAGGTCTGGTCATGTGGGATTTGTGGTGGACAAAGTGGCACTGGGATAGGTTTCCTCCGAGTAGTTCGGTTTCTCCTGCCAATTCTCAATCCATCGACTCCATCATCTATCGGATCTGGTACAATAGACCAGTTAGTGGCCGACATTTGAAGTAGACTTAGTCTCACCCCACCCCGAGGAACTTCAAAAAAAAAACTAAAATACTTGTAATAAACAGAAACATGTTTGAGACGGGGAAATAAATGATTATATTTCATGGAAATCTGTTACATATTGTCATGTGTAATAGTGACTAAAGACGAGGTTCGGATTGGCAGTTGAATTTATTGACCACTTACAGATCGTAACTGTAATTAATTTTAACACTGTTACTGATTTTCACACTACAAACACTCCACGCTACTCCTTTCCGTCTGCCTGTACTAGTCCTCACTGAACACAGGAACTATAAGAGTCTCCCTAAATCACACACTCCCAATACCACCGCACTACAGCACACACAAAGTCTTCAAATCACATGTTAAATCTTCACAGGCTGACTTCTTGTACTCTTCTGTACTCGTCGAGCTTACTGCTTGCTTGTTCGCATGCTTCTGCCGGTACTACTCACTCTTAACTGCCCTGAACGAATTGTGTCACTCTTATTTATATAGCCGCGGAACGGACATGGACCTACAGAAAACATGTATCACGTGAACGCTATCCAGCCAGTCTATTGGCGCGCCGGTCGGATCTACAGAAAATATAGCTTCTTCTGTTGTTGGGTGTTGGACCGTGTTTACAGAGCTGTTGCCTGGCAACGTGTTGTAATTAAATCCGTTACAGTATTTTTCTGTGCGAGTTAGGTATGTACGCAGAGATGAGGATAAACATGGTCTTCCTGCTGGTGTCTGTTTCGTTGAAGTTCTTTGTTGCGCTTTTGTCTGGACTTTAAAGGTGCCACAAAGTAGGCGCTTTCTGCATTTTGCTAATAGATTTAAATGCATTTTGTATGTATGATCACAAGGTCGCGCCTCACCCAGCATTTAGAACATTTAACAACTATGTGTGAAAATGCGGTAGGTTATTTCACAGTACTCTCCATCTCTTCCCCACTTAAAGCTTCTCTTCTCTGTCTGTCTCTTTCCCTCTCCCACGCAGCCTGTTGAACTAGAGAAAGAGTCACACGACCAGAACTTGCCGTACAAGCACAAGGAGAATAAAAAGGAGGATGAGATGTTATGGCTGCCTCGACGCTGAAACTGACATTGCTTTAAATTGTATTTTATAAGTTACCGTGACACCTGCTAGGCTAAGCAGGCGGATGGGAGAGAAATTGTGTCCATCCGTTAGATTAAATCTGGATTGTACAGAGTTCTAGATTCTAGACAACTCGATTCTCAAAATGATGGCCACGTGGTTCGATTCGACTCGGTTACTAAACAAATGGTATTGGACTCGACAGGAATATTTCAGTGGTGATTTGTAGGCGTGTCTGATAATGCAAGAACTTAGGTGACTGATATCTGACGGAAGGAAGGGAGTCGCAGTGCATAAAACAGAGAAAGCAGTGAGTTGCGCGGCTTCCAGATTCGTGAGACAATAAAATATGAGTCCCACGAAGCGACTGTGCTGGCGAGAGCTAGGAACAGTTCACCCGACCCGACGACTGATCAGCCAGAACTGGTGCTTATTACGTTTTCTTCTGTTATTTAATGCTTGTTTACATTCATGGGGCCATAACTAGATGACAGATAAATTTCACATTTATTGTAATCTATTTAAACTTAATTTTTCGAAATTGTCTTACAGTTTTTGAGTGACTGGGGGAACTCAACATGTTTCAGGTCAGTCGTCCTTTCGGTGTCATCCCCAAACACACCGAAATGCGCTGTCTCAAGAAATAATACTTGTTTTACTACACCTTGTAATTTAATCACCAAAATAAAGTTGAGACGAGTCCATTGAACTAGTAAAGTGATTGACCTTTTGTTCGTATTGATTACTGGTGTAGTTATATTTTGATTTCGACCAGTCCTTCACTTTTGTCACGCGACCTTCCTTGAGGGATGCACTGGAAGACAGAATTTCAAACAGTGTTCCCCCTGGAGAACTTCATCAATTAGGCCGTACCCCCTGAAGCAAATGTGTTTCTTTTACATTCGTTAAATATTCATGCAGTTAGTACATAAATTGTCTATCTAGAGGGAATACACATCCCATTTATATTATCGTATTCAGTCCATTCTGCCGGTCACGGTAGCCGAGCGGTCTAAGGCATGTACTGTCTTCGCGCGCTTGGAAACCGGTATCGTGGGTTCGAATCCCACTCAGAGCATGGATGTTTAGTTTGTGTGTGTGCGTTTTTCTGTGTTTGTGTACAGGTAGAGGCCTTGCGACGAGCTGATCACCCGCCCAAGGAGTCCTACCGAATGTGCAACATCTAGAAAAACCGAAATGAACGGAGAAGTTCATGGAGGTAGGCTTAGGCCCACTGGGGCTGTAGTGCCAAGGAAAAAAAATTCAGTCCAATCTGAGGTCAGTTGTAATTAAGCCTGCTAATGGTGAAATGTGTCTTCATCTTAGCGCTTCAGAAGAAAGCTGGGGTAACATCCTCTGCCACTGATAATTCATAAGCGAAAAGAGTACATAAATCATGCAGAGAAATCCTGCCTACCGAAAGGAAGCTGCGCTCACTTGGTGCTGTAAAAGCTTTCCCACTAATGCAAGCAAGACTGCCGCACTTTGTCTCTATACTTTTGCTCTTATCAGTGGAAGCATCAACTCGCCTCTACTGCCACTCGCAGTATGAAGAACGCGTGTGCTTGTTTTTGAGACTGCTTTTTGGCGATGGATGTTGCTCTTGATGGACTTTTTTCATTCGGACAGGAGTCATGGTTTACCCCATTTGACTTCTCGCGTTTTCAGGGACGAAAGATTTATTTCGAGGGACGCGAATATCAATAAATCAATCAAGACCTTCACCAAGAACGGAGATTTTCTGGTGTGGTAAACATGCAACCAAGGAAGGGTTGCTAAAATGTTTTCCGGAGTAGGTTACACAGGTGGCAAGTATGGATAGAGAAATGGAAATTATGTTGGAAGATGGACGATGTTTGTGCCCTCTGTTTTCGGTTGCACTTCATTTATAGTGACCTGGGCGTTCGGGTTCTTCGTCATACATAATTGCGACGTGATATTCTTTCACCACGCATGCGTCACGTATCCTCTTCTCTGTTCCGGAAACTGTCTTCAGCGGAATTAGTGACGTGTTTGGAGACCCTTTGCTCTTTCCAGAGCGTTTCTTATTCCTCTCCGATATACAATTCTAGCCCGTCTTAGCATCAATCTTCGTCTTGTCCAGCGCAGCAAAAGAAGAAAAAAAAAAAAAAGAGCAGCTGAACGACAGAAACAAATGGATATCCTGATTTTGTGCTTTATGTTATGGCGCAGTCAGTACCTAGGCTATATAGCGTTGAATGATAGAATAACTTGTGAATAATTGGAAGGGATTAGGAAGGTAACAACCGTGACCTAATTGAGGTACTGTCTAACATTTTCATGAAGGGACTGATGAAATCCACACTTCAGTCATCCGGTGCCCCGGCAGAGATTCGAACCGAGCATCTCCCGAATACGAATTTAGAGCATTACCACATCACCAACATACTGGGTTCCTGAGTATCAAAATGCTCTAACCTCGTGTTTATGTGGTTGGGGTACGGTAAACGGGAGAAGTTACTAGCGCTAGCTGACGTCTACATCAGCAATACTGCCCACGTTGTTTGTGTCTTGTCTGATGGTATGCTGGCCTTCCGACAAACCTTACTCCACTCCATAGAAAAACACATAATTGTCTTTCGCGTTGGTTAAAATGTGATGTTTGAATGAAGGAAGATGTTGCACTAATGCGTAATACAGTTTGGTTGGCAGGATATAAGCGTATATTTTGTAGCATAGAGTGTACGAAAAATATTCCTCTTTTTTGTTGATAGCGTAGTCGGTATAGCGACTGGCTACGGGCTGGGCGACAGAGAGTCGGAGGTCTCGTCCCGGTAGTGTCAAGAATTTTCTCCTCTCCACGTCGTCCGTACCGGCTCTGAGGCCCACCCAACCTCCTATCCAATAGGTGTCGAGGGCTTTTTCCCCGGGGGTAAAACAGCCGGGGTGTGAAGCTGACCACACACCTTCAACTAGTGCCGAGGTCAAGAAAATGTTCTATACATTTAGTCCCCCATACTCCTTCGTGGCGTAGTGCTTAATTAGTTAAGCACAGCAACAGCTTTACCTTTACCTTCCTTGTTCCTTAAAGCATTAATGTAGCCACGTCTGCTTTTACCTCTGTTCAAGAGCTGATGGTGTACTTTGTAAGCAAGTAATAAAGAAAGTCTACAGTAAAAAGAGTTTTAAAATTTACAGTAATTGCTGTAACAAAAAAAACCGTAACATTAAGAAGAACATGAGAACTTCGAAGTAGTGGAACGGATATTTAAAAGTACGGGTTCAGATGAGCTCTTAGTAAAATGAGCATTCGTCCCATTTGATATTCTTCTCAGATTCTTGCATATAAATTAGGGTACTTCGATTTCTGCGTGATAACGCTCCCTTTCGTTGGAGTACAGAGTTTATTCTCTGTAAAGCAGACATATTTGTAATTTTATTTCGTTGAAACCCGATCTTCGTCCAAATACTGATTAAAAATTCAGTTCCTGACATCCGGAAAACACCGTATCTCCAATATAAAGACCAATTGGTTCGTGCTGTTTATTGCGAGAATATTGCGAAGGAAATAGAACGCAGGTTATCCGAATTAATAAGTGACGGAGGTTGTTTGGATAATCGAAAATTTGGGTCGGTGAATTAAATTTGTATCAACGAAAGAACACTGTTTTAACACTGCAGGGTTAGTATAAAAGAAATAGACAGTTTCAACGTTTTATAGAAACCGAAGTATTGTTGATATAGCCAAACTGCTTACATGTTTTTTCAGTATATGTCTTTAAGGTTGTATGTCTAAGTTACAAATGTTTTATGTGTCACACGACAGATATCAATACGATAATCCAATTCGTTCCAAATACACCGGAGCATGCCCTCGTCAACACACTTAACAGTTGTGATGCGTTGCTTTAGAGCGTTTACACTTACAGGAAGTGGAGGAACCAAAACTCTGTTTTGTGATATATCCCCACAAGAAAAAATCAGTGGGAGTTAGATTGGAATGCTTGGTGGTCAGCTTGTCAGTGCCATGCTCTGGTCTGTTGAGCGGTGTTCAGAACGAACTGGGTTATCGCATTGATATCTGCCGTGTGACAGAAGTCTCACACATAGAACATTTGTAGTTATTTAGTTATTTAGAGAGGGTGGGTTTCCCCATGCACCGCGACCAGTTTGATCTATTGTGCTTCCCTCTATGATATTCTACCAGTCTCTATACCCTACCGATAAATGGTGCGTACCATCAGTCCCGCCGAGCAAGCGAGTTCGGCCACTTGCTTAGCGGTGTCTATAATGCTTCCCCCATCTATCAGAGGCCTTAGAGACTATTGTTGGGCGGGAAACGTCCTGGAATTTGGCTCAGTGATCCCCTTTGGGGATATGAGGTTTTTTTACGTGCCGTAAAGTTACGACACGGGACACACAGCTTAAAGTCTCTCCCGGAGGACTTTTTCCCTGAATTTTTCCGCCCTTAAAAATTCGACGACCTCCGCCGGGTATTGGTGGCAACGTTACCTCTAGACTACGGAGGCCGCTTAGAACATTTCTAACTTAGCCATGCAAACTTAAAGACATATACTAAATTCCATGTAAGTATTTTGCCTATATCTAATACTTTGGTTGCTATAAAACGTTGAAAGTGTCTATTTCTCCTAGGCTAACCCTGTATTATAATGTACTAAAACCTTATAATAATAAAACTATATAGGTAAAAAGGGTAAAACATTCCATGTAACAAGCCCGCGAAGGTCAGAAGGGTGTGAGACGTCGAGGCTCCCACATCGACTAGACAGATGGCGGTAAGGTTGTCAGCCTTACGCGCCTGCCGCCCTTTACCTCCCAGGAAGATTCCTGGTACTCATTTCTGTTAGAGGCTGAGTCGACCCCAGGGCCATTGTGCGGCTGGAAGGATTAGGTCAATTGAAAAATACAATGACCTCATCAGAATTTTAAAAAAAAAACAACTTTTAAAACAGGTGAAACATTGTCTTTTTTTTTATTGCTAGTGGGGTGGGACAGCCCCTTGTACTGCGGCCACTTCTGGCCTATTGTACCAAAACGTTATCCTTGTTTGCTTATTCTGTACATTCTGTTGGCAGAATATAGAGGTTCTGAAGGCTAGAGCAAGCTGTGGTGGTAGCAGAGACTGCACCTTAAAGAGTTAAGATTGATTCGCTAGGTTTTTCCATTCATGGTGCATGGTAAGAAATTCTCCACTTATTGTGTAACCTGAAGGTCCATTTCTGTGTTCACAAGAGCTCTGCATTGGTTCGTATCCTGAGCCACCTGACTCCACACCAAATCGACACCGCCATGTTTCTTTAAGATTCATTTTAATGTTATCTCCCCATCTGTACTTGGATCTCCAAAGTCTTTAGATTTTCCAATTAGAATTTTATATTCATTTCTCGTTAGTGCATTCTACATGCCCCGCTTATCTTCATCGATTTCATCATTTTAACATATTCCCAAACAAAATTAGGTTCGCTATTTTAGTGGGCAGTGTCTTATTGTCTGAAGTGTAAATAATAATTTATATGAAGGTTATGTAAGGACATTTGTAGTGACGGGTGGTATCCTAATGAAGAAAAACTGTGTATTCCGTAATTTTGTTTATCCTTTGTGAGTTCTCACTCAGTTTGTGGAGCTGCCTGCTCTCATATTGCGATGTTATGCTGTTATTTTGGGAGAATTCTGAAGTAGGTTGTGGAGGCGCCATCATTTGCAGGTTGCGACAGTACATTAGGTTTCAGAGCTTGCATCATTGCTTTTTATATGTAACAAATGCGTACAATGGAGTTTCTTTCCTTTTATATAGTTCGCGTTTCTTAGGCGCAGTCTAATTCCGGAAATGCAGAATCAGGGGCCTATCTGTCTTTCTGTATCACGTTTCTAGCAGAGCAGCTGTGTCCAGAAGGCGGATCGTTCCTTATTGAATACTGCTTACTGCTGTTTCGTATTTTTCCTTCCCAGGAGAAAGTGAAATGTTCCAGAGCGAATCTTCTTGCTAAGTCTACCGTATGTAGCTGGGAAACACATGTAGATGGAATGTGGATATACCTGTTCTCACGGTTCGTGTATTGGAGCAACATTAGATCACAAGTTCACGTGACTCTGATTTGAGGCCCTGTCATAGTTCAAGCTGTTAGTTGCTGGCTTGCCACCACGGCGGCCCGGCTTCGAGCCTGGGTTAGGTCATGTGGGATTTATGGTGGGCAAAATGGCACTGGGGCAAGTTTTCTCCGAGTTCTTCGGTTTCCCCTGCCAGTACTCATTCCACCGACTGCTCGACATTCATCATGTATAATTCGGAGCTGGTACAGTTGACCAGTTAGTGACGGCAGTACCAAGTGGACTCAGTTTCACCCCACCCCAAGAAATTAAAAAAAAAACTTTGATTTGAGGTTCTCACAATGGTGGTTATGAAGAGTTGTCTTTTCTGGGTTATAACGCTGTGTATTCCTCTGAAAGTCAGCCAACGTTTCGGATGAATATGTCGTCTCCACCTTCAGGATCGAAGAATAAGCCGTTGCAAGAAATCAGCATGCAGTAGATAGCAAATGGAGCAGAGAAACACGGCATCCACTTAGAACAACTTTCCGCCGACCATGCATGTTACTGCTGGGGTTATTTCTAAAATAATAAGAAAAAAAGACATCTTCTGTCTCAAATGTTCCTCTTCATAATTCATGAACATCGCTTTTATTGTCTGCTAGGTCTTGTATAACATCTGCAGTTGATAAAGCGTTAAGTATTCTTCCGCACACGCTTAGTATGGCTCTGTAGGAACCGCGCAGTGATATTTGTCGGGATGGTATGGACTGTAATCCTGCAGGAATCACATGCCGCAAATTTGTGAGATGAATCAAAGCTAGCGATGATTTATAGCACGCTGAGTAACGAATGTGCGACATCTGGCTTATGACAGGAAATGTATTTCCTCTATTGATGGACTGTAATGGACAGCGAGAGTTTTAGGCATCTAATAAAGAGGCTTTGTATGATTAAACGATGCTGTTTCAGAGCTGTATTGCTATTATAGTGGAAGACCTAATTTCATGGATTACCTTTTTGCGTCCCATCACATATTGACACATTACATAGTAACAGGCCCAAGGTTTAAATATAAAGGTCAATTATATTCATACATGGACGCTTAAGGCTGATTCTGATATTAAAATGCATGTCTTCTCCTTTGTTCCAGGTAAATAAGCGGAGTTTCCTGGTAATTAAGCAGATTCCGGGCACAATTTAGTTTCCAGTATCAGAGGTAAAGTGTCTTATGGTTATTTTGTTTTGGGCTCTGTAATTTATAACTTTCATGCAAACTGCAGTATACGTTCGGAAGTTGTTATACCTGAGAATTAGGAGTGAGCAAACATCATCCCCCTGGACACGCTGTGACCTGCGTTGTCGAGAATCAAATTCCGTGATGAATCCAGGTAGAGCTGAGATCTCTCAGATGTTCTAGGATATTTAGTAATTCAGAACGTATTTATCATATGGGTCATGTAAAATCTTGTATCGAGACCCTTCTACTAATAAATTAAATCGATCTAATAGCCTATTTTTAGCCACTTACCTTGAAGGAAAAAAGGATGCTTATGAGATCAACTTGCTCTCTGCCCGTGTGTCTGTATCCGTCTCTGTCTTTCCGTCTGTCTGTGTATCTCCCTAGTTTTTTAAGTTTATGAGACCACCTTGCAGTCTGTCCCTAATTTTTGTTAAGAGGCTTATGAGATCACGTTGCTGTGTGTATCCCCTTTAATTTTTTGTTTTTCTATGCGGTCCGTGTCGTGTAAATGGAAAGTAGGCGATTTATTCTTCCCAGGAGTTCTTGTTTATTTTAATACTGACAGTGTATAACTGAAAGCATTAACAACTGCTTTAACTTAGCAGTGTATAAATGTACTACTACTACTACTATAGTAGTAGTAGTAGTAGTAGTAAAGGCAGCAACAGTAGTAGTTAGTCACTGGCTGCCCACCGCGGCGGCCCGGCTTCGATCCCGAGTCTGGTCAGGTGGGATTTGTGGTGGACAAAGTGGCGCTGGGGTAGGTTTTCTCCGAGTACTTCGGTTTCCCCTTCCAATCTTCATTCCACCAATTGCTCCACAATCATCCTCACCTATCATCTGGGGCTGGTACAATAGGCCAGAAGTGGCCGCAGTACAAGGGACTTAGTCCCACCCCACTAGCAATAAAAAAACCGATAGTAGTAGTAGCAGTAGTAATGGTGGTGGTCGTAGTAGTAACAGTGGTAGTAGTGGTTATAATGTGGTTCGCGGCCTGGACGGGGTTATGAGCTTTTAATTGTCCTTCATTTAGTAAAACGTTTTGAGCAACAACAACTTCAGCAGGACTTCTGTGTGCACTGTTCTTCATGTTTACCTCTAAATATCTCTATTCGTCCCTATGATATAATATCATGGGTATTAAAAATTACTTAAACCGATATCTGCCGTAACGTGAAGCAGGGTAGCTACAAGAGGAATGTATAAAGCGTTATACAGCCTCGTAAAGGCGTAACGTAATTACACATGACTGGGTTTAATAGATACCGAGGGGAAGTGCGTGTTAAGTACCGTGTGCATAGACTAGAGCGTCGGGATAGAGGCAGGACCAAGTGGCAGGTATAGGTGATGTGATGGCAAGCCAATAACACTTCGAGTTTGTATCACGCTATGCGCTGGGGACCTAGTTCCATCCCAGTGTTACTGGATTCATCTGCCTCATTTCTCCATTCTCTTCCAGTCGCCGCCATCTGACTAACTCCATAGCGCAGAGTCTTTCAGAAGCCAATAATCACTTAGAGTCAAGAAACTTCATGCCTTTATGAAAGGTTTTCGCAAGAGCCAGCTCCAACTTATGATCTCATACCGTGTTTCTCCAGGATTCGTTATGACTCCTGAGTTGTCTGTGTCCTTCAAGCCTTTGACTAAAATACGTGCATCTCTCGCCTCTCACATACGTGCTAAGTGGCTTGCCCATCAGATACTTTTGGATCTGATTACTATAATAATACCTGAAGGAAGCTTTCGTTATAGAATTTTCTCCAGGCTCCCTTTGGACCAAATGTTCTCCTCTCCATCCTGTTCTCAGGGCGAGAGATCAAGCCTCACGCCAATACAAAACAACAGGAAAGATTATAGTTTTGCCTGTCTTTAGCATGTGATCCTTATGTTCTATATATATTTCCCCACCCCTTGGTACTACAACCCCCAGTGGGCCTAGGCCTACCTCCATGAACTTCTCCGTTCACTTCGGTTTTTCTAGATCTTACACATTCGGTAGGACTCCTTGGGCGGGTGATCAGCTCGTCGCAAGGCCTCTACCTATACACACATACACAAACAAACTAAACATCCATACCCTGAGTGGGATTCGAACCCACGATCCCGGTTTCCAAGCGAGCGAAGACAGTACATGCCTTAGACTGCTCGGCTACCGTGACCGGCTATGTTCTATATATAGCCCCTTTATTAACTTTTAAATTCCTGAACCAGTCTTTATGAAACCTGGTATGTGCATCATGGCATCTGAGCTCATCTCAGCGGCTTATTTCATAACTCCCTCCCATCGGTGTGTATCTGATCCCTCCTATCGTTGCTACGAAATGGATCGATAAATTGTATTCCTCCTTCCATTGCTAGACAACGGCTCGGTGAAAACGTTCCCGCTGCAGCAAATACACGTAACAATAGAAGAGTTGTTGAACGTAAATGTCTGTGGGTCTGTCTTTGTATATTCCTATCGTTGCTACGTAATAACTCGAGTTTTTGCGACTGCAGCTTTTCGTGACGTCTAAACTATATAAAGCAACGCATCGCAACAGCTGTTCTGATTGTTGACAAGGACATGCCGCAGTGTGTTTGGAACTAATTTTATTATCGTATTGATATCTGTCGTGTGACAAAAGGCTCACACACAACATTTTTAACTCAGTCATACAAACTTCAAGGCATACACTAAAGAGCCATGTAAATAATTTGGCTATCAGTAATACTTTGGTTTCTATAAAAAGTTGGAAGTGTCTGTCTCTTTTATAGTAACCCAGTATTACCACCCCATCTGCCTGTCAGTGATCTCATCAGCATCTTCATATCATTTTCGTAAGCACAGAAACTAACTTGTCGAAACAATAGATTTCTATTGTGTCTGCTCCCGGAAAACTGGTAAGAACTACGAGTATAAACTCCCGAAATGAAATCGCCCTGCAGAGATATCAGAAACACAGATTTGTTTCCTGAGTTCTGGAATTATGCTTGAAACGTTGTACAGTATCCATGTTAATATTTTGAACATAAAGCGTAACATGGGGCATCTGTAAATATGTTTTATGTATAGTGATGTCAGCTTTAGCATATGTATCTGTTACATTTATGATTTACTGCAGTAAAACTGGCATACTTCTTTTGAAAGAAGGTTTCAGCGGTATAAATACTACAAAATGTTCCGTAAAGAGTTAGTATATGTATATATACTCTGCTTGAATAGAGATATCAGTGGGTATAGTCCCCCACTCCTTCATGCTGCCACGCCGACACCCCTGTTCCGATAGACAGTATGTCTTTCGTTTCGTGTATCGTTTTCAGAGATGTTCTGTAAGCTCCATGGGATGTGGTCGTGTCATTGGAAGGAAATGCTGTGCGTGGTTCTACTCCATGCTGATCTGTTTTATGGTTAAAAGGTTTTCACTTGCAGTATAATTTCTGGAGAGGTACGGCCACATGTCCCTTCCGCATGACGTTAAAACAGCGTATTGCGTACACACGTCACCGCCTGCGAAATGTATGTACTGCCGAAATCTAACGTCAGCGAAATTGTATTGGTAAATATAGGAGCCTGGGCAACGTTTCCATTGGTGTACGTGGTGTTAGTATGGCTACAGACCGTCTCGATAGCAGCAGATTCGTGCAAATAATGCAAATGATAAACAGTACGTGTATTATGCGTAACGGGAGCGCAGTCGCTATAGCGACTGGCTGCAGGCTGGATGACAAAGAGGTCGGAGTTCGAGCCCCGGTAGGATAAAAAGTTTCTGCTTCTCCATGTTGTCCAGACCGGCTCTGGGCCCACCTCCTATCCAGTGGGTACCGGAGGCTCATTCTACAGGGGGTACAGTGGCTGGGGCGTGAAGCTGACCACTCATATCTAACTAATGCCAAGGCCAAGAAAATGTGGATCTGTACATCCACTCCCCCATACGTCTTGGCGTAGTGCTTATTAGTTAAAGTTACCTTTACTTTCCTTATGTGTAACCTTATAGGGTGTTATTGAAGACTTTTTCGGGCTGTTCTTGCAAATAAGTTGGGCTCTGCTGTACATCACGTTTCATAAATAGTTGTCAAGAGGAATAAGTAAGAGGTAATTTAGGCCCTGAAAACGAGTCAGCCTAAACGGAAATTAAAATTTCTTTTCCAAATTTTACTGTAAGGCTACCATACCTAGTTCAGTCGAAATAGGTTCTGTTGTATGGGTGCTGTTGTTTTCTGGCAGACGAGCTGACATATAATCTAGTAAATCAGTAGTTTTCTTTCAAAGAAATGCATGTAAAGTGCACTAATTATTTTCTTAATGACGCAATTATTCGTTCATATTTCCATCTCAGTAAAGCTGATGGGCAAGCGCCGTTGATAACGTGTAGAATAGAAGTGCAGGTTAGTGGAATGACTGTCATACACTGATTCAGAATTTATTGATGGAAGTCATACACGTAGGTATGACAGTGCAAGTAGCGGTGTTAAATTTGTATGTTATCCCGCGTCCCTCTGTGATGTTCAAATGTTTGTTCTGAGCTGCGTCATAAAGAGTACACGAACAAAGAAGTGCACAATAATTCATAACTATCCCTGATTTCAGACATCTCATTAAAGAAAGTGCCTTCTTGAAGGAAAAATTAGTCTCTGGTTATGTTTTCAAGTTTACACCGCCAACTCTGTANACTTCTGGCCTACTGTACCAGCCCCAGATGATAGGTGAGGATGATTGTGGAGCAATTGGTGGAATGAAGATTGGCAGGGGAAACCGAAATACTCGGAGGAAACCTGCCCCAGCGTCACTTTGTCCACCACAAATCCCATATGAACAGAGTAGGGCTCGAACCCGGGCCCTCGCGGTGGGAAGCCAGCGACTAACCAGCTGAGCTATGGCGCGGTCGACTAACGAGCTTACTCGTGACGTTACTTCACTTAATTCTTCACTCCGCATATTTTGATGCATATGAATATGCACAATAGTTGTTAGTCCATTTCATTTTTTTTAATGTTTGGAATGGATTTACAGTGACAGCTGAATGCACAGTGTGACGCAATTATCGCGCGTTGTGTGTGCAGCTTTCTGTAGCAGTGCGGTTTTGACAGTGTATGGCGTTCCGTTTAGCCTGAACCCGATTCAGAATTGGTTATCAGAAGTATGGTTTTGTACGAACATTCTGATCACTCTGTCAGGCCCTGCACAGTGATACTCGGTAATGTGAAATATGGCGCTACCCGCTAGAGTACTTTTGCCTGTCGTGAAGTCGTCAATTCCTTCCCCTTCATGTGACTGACTGATGACTGATGATTGGGCGTTTCATCTCTCCGTTTAAGACTGAGAAGTTTTTATTTGTTGCCTTTTTTTTTATTGCTAGTGGTGTGGGACTAAGTCCCTTGTACTGCGGCCACTTCTGGCCTATTGTACCGGCCCAAGATGATAGGTGAGGGTAATTGTGGAGCAGTTGGTGGAATGAAGATTGGCAGGGGAAACCGAAGTACTTGGAGAAAACCTGCCCCAGCGCCACTTTGTCTACCACAAATCCCACTTGACCAGACCCGGGATCGAAACCGGACCGCCGCGGTGGAAAGCCAGCGACTAACCGCTTGAGCTATGGCGCGGTCTCAATTGTTGCCATAGTATTATAGTCACATGTATTAGTGACTATAGACGAGGTTTCGATTGGTGAATATATTTATTGACCACTTACAGGTCGTTTCTTTTTTCGGTGTCTCTTCCAGCCCATTCGGGGCCCAAGCCTCTTATTTAGTTCCATAATCATGTTTCACAGTCGGTAGGACTCTTTGGACGAGTGATAAGCTCGTCACAAGGCCACTACCTGAACATAGGACAACACACACCAAACATCCATGCCCTGAGATTCGAACCCATGATCCCAGCCTCAGGAGCCAGCGAAGACAGTTCGTGCCTTGGACCGCGCGGCTACCGTGACCGATACTTACAAATCGTAGCTACAGATAGCTGTAACACTATTGCTGATTTCCACAGTACAAATCACTCCGCACTTAGTCTTCTCAGTCTACTTTCGCTAGTCTTTATGTGGTAACCGCTGTCCACATTGGCTGTTCCTTTGTAGTGCTTTCACTACACGTTTCCTAGTAACGAATGGAGATTCTTCAGCTTCCGCTGCCCGCTGGTTAACACAGCTGAAGATAACTCCTTGGTACGGACCACGCAGAAAACAGTCTCAGTTGTTGACGAGGCGTGTGTACCCCGCCGTTTCATAGTAACGGAAGTTACTCGATTGTTGCTTGCGTGTCTGTTTCCGCGGGAATGTGTTTCCTTTCACACAAAAAGCAATTTCGGTTGGTGTACCTGCCGGCAGTGTGTGATTGAAGAGTTGTTGAAATCTGTATGCCAGCACTTCTGTTTAATAGAATGAACAGAACTGTATTAATATATAATTAATGAACAGTAAAATTAGGCGTAAATGCTGGGATAGGTCTGCCATATTGTTTAAGGTTATACGAAGGGGGACCCAAAAATAACCGGAAACGACATGTTGCGCTCGCATGCTTTGTAGTTACGAGTTGTGCTCCTAGGTGGTGTTAGCTGGGGGTCTCCCGCGACTGTTAGTGAGCTGGCGTCAGTCTGAGTTAAGTGGTTTGTTTGTGGTGCTCTGTTGTGTGCGTTCCTGTTTCAACCCTTTGGCGATTAGTGAGATGGCCGACCAGAAGGAAAAAAGAGTGTGCGTGAAATTTTGCTTTCTGTTAGGGAAAACTGCACTTCACTCTTCAAGTCGTGGCAAACATTCACGCGGTTTTCTCTTTGGTCATCTCCGAGCAAGCGAGGAACAAATTTTGCAGACACCCGTCTCATGTGCAAACCTTCGGTTAAAAAATTCTC
Organism: Cryptotermes secundus; assembly: GCF_002891405.2. NCBI lineage: Eukaryota > Metazoa > Arthropoda > Insecta > Blattodea > Kalotermitidae > Cryptotermes > Cryptotermes secundus. The sequence continues at coordinate 416,630 of NW_019740674.1, read as the reverse complement.
TGGACCATGCTCCATGAGATGTTCGTTTCCTCAGAAAGTTGGTCAATGGTCTTTCGACGATCTTCATCAATTTCACGCACACTCTTTGTTCCTTCTGGTCGGCCATTTCACTAATCGCCAAAGGGTTGAAACAGGAACGCACACAACAGAGCACCACAGACAAACCACTTAACTCAGACTGACGCCAGCTCACTAACAGTCGCGGGAGACCCCCAGCTAACACCACCTAGCAGCACAACTCGTAACTACAAAGCATGCACGCGCAACAGGTCGTTTCCGGTTATTTTTGGGTCCCCCATCGTATAAGAGTTTTGTTTTTCCTGTCAAACACAACAGTATACCAAACAACTCGCTCACATTTCACTGTGCATAACTGAGTTTATTGGTCCTACAGTGTCAGAACATGTTTCGGGTTCGAACTCAGCCGTCGCCACTAACCTTAGAAAGTAAATTGGAATTTGATATCATAATGATACCCGTAAATTTCTTGTCTGTTTTTTATTTAAAATTACAAATTTGGTAACGGTACATAGCTTTAATATTGTTAAATGCAGTGATGTGTGAGGTGTTCGCAACTGGACACCCTGAGTAAAGACAGATGGCATGGTAACGTAAGGTCGCGTGTTGAGCTAGATATACACACACACATTAGCTTCATCTAATCTAATCTTTCATCCTTCCATCTACGTGAAATAGTCGCTGTATTTAGCGGATTTTGAATAAATTTGGTATTACGGGCATTTACTACAGTTCACGGCCGCGCCATAGCTCAAGCGGTTAGGCGCTGGCTTCCCACCGCGGCGGCCCGAGTTCGATCCCGGGTCTGTTCAAGTGGGATTTATGGTGGACAAAGTGGCGGTGGGGAATGCTTTCTCCGAGTACTTCGGTTTCCCCTGCCAATCTTCATTCCACCAATTGCTCCACAATCACCCTCACCTATCATCTGGGGCTGGTACAATAGGCCAGAAGTGGCCGCAGTACAAGGGACTTAGTCCCACCTCACTAGCATTAAAAAAATTACTACAGTTCACAGATAAATCATTGGCCTGCTTATATTGCTTATGACCAAGCAAGTTGACTCAAGCGATAATTCTTTTATTTTGGAGGTTCGCGGTTTGAATCTTGTCTGGATAATGTGGGACCCTCAACGTCTCACAACCCTATGAGCTTTCACGGCCTGTCACAGGGATAGCTTTACTTTTTACTGAGACACCGACTATCGTGACTGAGGATTCCATGAGCTTTTTCATTCCTTTCATGTGAATGCAGGGATATTACTTTGGCGTTGGCCACCCCACTTCCTTCCACATCCCTTCCAATTTGTTATTCACTCTCTGAGCCATTGACAACATCTTTACCTAGATGAATTGTATGGGCTATCACGCCAGTGCAAATAAAGGCTGTACAAATTCGGGGTATAAGCTTGTATTTCGAAATTTTTGAGTAGGCGGAACATGTTTTGAATAGAAGTTATTATAGTTTATATTACGTAAAGCTTCGTGATTTCATTTTCTTGATCTCAGACGATGGTGGTCATGTAATAATAATAGTAAGCATCTCAAGACGATATTTACATCCTAGTTACGTAAGGTACCGTACATTATATTTATATATGAAGGCATAGGATACCTCACAGTTTATTCTTTTACAAAACTTTGTTACTAATCCTGTTTTCATGGCAAGAAACAGTCTATATTTGAGTCTAGTTTTTATGATGAATTTGCGATGATCTGCATTTTTCAAGTACCTTAAGTCCAGACTTTACGAATGATAGTAATTTTAAATTTGAACATGTAAAAGAAGAAAGTTTAGGTTTTCACGGAGGTGCCCATGAAGATTTCCTTCTCTGGGATTTGACACCGTATAGTCTGATAGAATTTAAAACTTCTGCTTTAGAGATGGATGATAGAGTAATCGATATAGCGAGTGGATACGGATTGGACGACAGAAGGGTCGGAGTTCGAGTCCCGGGAGAGTACAGATTTCCTGTTTTTTACGTTGTCCAGACCAGCTCTGAGGCCAACCTAACCTCCTATCCAGTGCGCACCGGGGACTCTTTCCACTTGGGTAAAGCGGCCGGGGCGTGAAGCTGACCGCTCACCTCCAGCTAGTGCCGAGGTCAAGAAAGTGTGTAACTATACATCCACTCCCCCATACGCCTTCATAGCCTAGTGCTTAATTAGTTAAGCATAGGAACAACTTTAACTTTACCTTTTACCTTACAGATGAAGATATTATGTTCTTGCGAAACGCTGGTAACTCTGTTAGGCTGCACGGCGTCACATCGCAAGAAGACGGTAATCTTATAAAGGAGTCTTTCCAAATGTATCGTTTCATCTTCTCTCTTTCAGTTATACGTAGAAAGAAAGTTATGTGTAAAAACACGTAATAGCTCTTTGAGTTATTTTATTTGAACAGATTCACTCCCCTGTGTCCGCCGAAGCTAAACTTTTCCTCAATTTCGTTGAGGTTCCTGATGATGTGTTTGGTGAGAAGGAAGGGCTAATGCTGGCTTATCGATCCTAGTTCTCTGTGGTGCCGTGTTCAGAAGCAACGGGACAAACGGACAGGATCAGTAATAGCAGCATATGGACCAACACCGACAGCAGGTGTGGAAACACCATTAATTTTGTGCTGTTCTCAATTGATGAACGAATTGTAGCGTGTAGAGTTTTAGTACACGTTGACCACAGCGCCCTCATTTGTCTTATGTAACGGACTGCCATCAGACAGGAGAATTTGGACAGAAAAAGGAGGAAATATTAAGAAGCAGGAGAATACTGCAACGCGTTCTCTTCGCCCAATATAATTAGAATGACCAATTCAAGGAGGATGAGGTGGACAGGGCATGTAGCGCGCATGGGGAAATAGCAATGCGTACAGGGGTTTGATAGGAAAACCAGAAGCAGATAAACCACTAGAAAGAACTACACGTGGATTGGAGGATAATATTAAAATAGAGCTCAGAGAAATAAAATTATGTGGTATGGACCCCATTAACATGGCTCAAGATAGGGACCCGTTTCGGGCTTTTGTGAACACGTTAATGAACCTTTGGATTCCGTAAAATGTTAAATTCTTGGGTAGCTGAGCAACTGGTGGCTTCTCAATAAGGACTCAGCTAGATGGAATTAGTTATGTCATCAGACTGCATGGCTCTGCATCGAAGAATTGTCATCACTAGGGCTCGGATTTCTATGACCTAAAAACTTTCAAAATATGCATGCATTTATGCCCTAAAAATGGCAAAATATGACAGGATGGGCCACAAAAAATAAGTAAATATTTAACAAAAATTCCTAAGAATGGCAATTTATTAAGAAGTTTACAAAGCTATTTTGTCGTGAATAAAGATCTTTAAGCTCTGAAGCATCGATCACAGCTGACCCCATTGCTGACCCCATAAAGAGAAAAGCTGAATGGCGTTTTATTGAAAAGTGTACAAAGTTATTTTTTCTGAATAAATGTCTTTAAGCCGTGAAGCATCCATCACAATACAATGCGGACCCTGTAAAGAGAAAACATGAACGAAAGTACTGTTTATTTTAGCGTGAAAAGTAAAGTGTGCTAATCGTTGCAGGTAAATAATTTGTACGGTACCGTAATCTTCCTTTTCAGTAGAGTTGCACTGAATGACAACATGCATTTTCAAATTCTGGAACTTGAAGGACCTCCGATTGACACTAACAATGGCCTTGTATTTGGAGAAACTCCTTTCTACGTCGCAAGATGTCACAGGGGCATACTTAAAACAAATCAAATCACTTCCGTCAAGTTCTAATTCACTGTTGTCAAATTCAACTTCTTTGCCACAAAGAATGTCAGAAATTGTACACAGTGTTGAATATCCAGGATTTCGTTGGAGAACATTTTGTAATTTTGCACTAATTTTCACAGCAACTTCGCCCTCTGCTTGATGTAGTTCACTTTCAACTTTCTTAACAATTTGTAATGCATTGCAGTTGCATGCCCACAGCTTCAAGTCTAATGATGGATTTTGATGTCACACTGAAATTTGATTTTATGTACGCTAGATTTCTTGACGTGGATGAAGAAAACAAATTTTGTACAGTTCGAATTGAAGATGAATCATCTCTGTCAAACTTCATGAAGATATTTTCAATCACACTGTAGTGTGTGCAATAATAATCTGCAGCATCGAGCCAAGTCC